>NW_024469046.1:0-80746 GCF_003184825.1 Aspergillus fijiensis CBS 313.89 | reverse complement strand
TTTTTTTTTTTTTTTTTTTTTTTTTTTTTTTTCTTTTTTTGCGACCAAAAGATGGAGGCTGACGGGATTGTGTTGATCAGAATGGGTGACTTGATCGGATTCGACGGGTACCTCAACACCACCACGCCGTTTTCGGTCCACGAACATCCCGCAATGTGGAAGACCGACCGGCGGTATGTGGATTTCGACATCGGCAACGACTACAACTCGACGTGCGACTACCCCCGGTTCTGGTTCGAAGACGGATATCCCGTGCAGAAGACGGTGACGGACCAATTGGTGGGCTGTTACGATAGTGACTTTGACCAATATGGTGATGTCGAGGCGTTCGGTGTGTTTCCGGATTGGGAACGTCAGTTGGCCAAATTCGCCTCGGTCCAGGATCGTTTGCGGGAGTGGTACTCCCCCGTACGCGAACGCCTGATCCGCCACTCGTGTATGATCATTTACTCTCTGGATATCGACGGCTTCCGGTACGATAAGGCGACTCAATCGACGGTGGACGCCTTGGGCGACATGTCTGCAGCATACCGGGAGTGTGCTCGGGCGGTGGGCAAGGAGAACTTCTTTATTGCCGGCGAAATCACGGGCGGTAACACCTTTGGTTCGATCTATCTGGGCCGAGGTCGGCAACCCGACCAGTGGCCTTCGGCCGAGGACGCGATGAAGCTCACCAACGAGTCCGCTCCTCAGTATTTCCTGCGCGAGGAGGGTCTGAACGCCATTGATGGCGCCGCCTTCCACTACTCCATCTATCGTTACCTGACCCGTTTCCTGGGGATGGACGGTAATTTGGAGGCTGGATATGATTTGGAGCCCGATTTGGTCACCGCCTGGAACCAGATGGCCCAGACCAATGATCTGGTCAATCCCAACACTGGTATGTGCTGTAGCCCTAATCTCTTGCGGAATCGTGGTTGAAAACCGCGAAAACCGCAGCAATCCAGCGACAGCATGAGGCTAATCTGGACAAACAGGTGTATTCGACCCTCGGCACATGTACGGTGCCACCAACCAGGATGTTTTCCGTTGGCCGACCGTCGAAAAGGGTGTTCAGAGGCAGTTGTTGGGCACGTATGTCACCACCCTGGTTCTCCCGGGTATCCCTCTCCTGCTTTGGGGTGAGGAACAGGCCTTTTACATCCTCGATGCGACTGCCTCCAACTATATCTTCGGACGTCAGGCCATGTCGCCTGCCACCGCGTGGCGCGACCATGGATGTTTCTCGCTGGAGTCTTCGCAGTATTACAACTGGCCCATCGAGTCCGGTCGCAACGGTTGCAATGATCAGACTGTGACCTATGACCACCGCGATCCATCGCATCCTGTCCGGAACATCATCAAGCGCATGTATCAGCTGCGCGAGGCCTTCCCGGTTCTGAACGACGGGTACTCGCTCAGCTCTTTGTCCAACCAAACCGAGCAGGTGTTTTACCGTGGTTCCAACGGAACCGCTACCGAGACCGGTATTTGGTCGGTGATGCGCGACATCAATTCGGAGGTCCAGGACCTGGGATCCGCCGCAGCGAACCAGTCGGTCTGGTTGGTGTATCACAACGTGAACCGTACCATTGACTATACCTTCGACTGTAGCCGGGAGAACTACTCTCTCGTGGCTCCCTATGATACTGGCACCTGGGTCAAGAACCTGTTCTTCCCTTATGACGAACAGAAGCTGATCGATAGCCCTTACAAGAAGGGGTTCAATGGATCCACTAAGTATAACGGTTGTTTGGCTAATATGACGCTGGATGCCTATGCCTTCCGAGCCTACGTGCCTCGCTCGTCCTGGGTGAAGGCGAAGCCCATGATCACCAAGTTCACACCCGGACACGATGTCCCGGTTGTGTCGACGGTGGCCCCCAACGAGGATGAAGAGGTCAAGGTTGCCCTGTATTTCAACGAGGAGATGGACTGTGACGGAATCTCCGACTCGATTACCTTCAGTTCGTCCACGGAGAACGGCAAGGTGCCGGTGCTCGACAAGAACAGCGCTACCTGCAAAAACATCACCATCAACGAGACGCAGTCGGAGTGGAGCGGACACATCCCCACGGCCTTTGTCTGGGAAGCCACGTTGACCGGGGTGTACAACGGTATCCACCGCATGACGGTGAGCAACGTTACCAACAAAGCCCGTGATGATCAAACCAACGCGATCGACCACTTCCTCCTCCGTATCGGTCAGATTGATAACCCTATGATCCACACCACGGCCAACTACTCGACCAGTCTGCTCCACAAGTATGACAATGGCAGTCTTTTCATCCAACATCACGCTGCGGGTGCTGATAAATATCGGTACTCGACCAACTGGGGCACTACCTTTTCCGACTGGCTGCCGTACTATGGTGGTAACGACACCATTACCGAGTCCCCTTGGTCCGGTACTAAGAAACAATCGTGGAAGGGCCATCACGTCCGTATCGAGTATTGGAGCCGCTGGACCGGTAGCAGCGATTACGTGCAGGAGGGCGATGCGGATTGGGACCACATGGTGCCTCGTCGTTTCCCCCATATCTTTTGGAACGGGCCTTACAACCAGTACGGGTACGATTCCGGCTTGGATAACGTGGTCAGTCAGGACATGGGTTCGGGATTCTGGAAGTATCACTTCACGGCCGAGTGGCCCGCGGTGGCTCAGTTGAATATCTGGGGCATGAACCCTGACGGACAACCGGATCAGAGCTGGGTGTTGGGCGATGCTGATAACGATTCGGTTCTCGACCGCATGCCTCCTTCCTCGCTGTCGGCCACGCTGATCAACATCACCAACCACCCTCCATCCCCGTACATCTCATGGAACGTGATCATTGACGATGCTACCATGCGCTTCCGGTTGTACCCGGTCGGCAAACAGGCCACTCAGATTGCCATGTTCGTGCTCTTCTGGATCATTCCCCCGATCAGCGGCGCCGCCTGCGTCTGGGTGTTCATGAAATCGTTCTACAAAGTTAAGTTCAACCAGGTCGGTGTGACCGAGAAGCACAACATGATTCCCCTGGCCATCCGTCGCAAGTTCAAGAAGCGTCCTCGTGGAACTGAGGAGAAGGAAATGGGCGCGTTGACCCGTTTGGCCAACAAGTCAGGCTTGTTGCAAACCTCGACGCCTCTCAGCGGGGCCGCGGCTGCCAAGCGTCGCATGGTTCTCATCGCCACCATGGAGTACGATATCGAGGACTGGCAGATCAAGATTAAGATCGGTGGATTGGGTGTCATGGCCCAACTGATGGGTAAAACGCTCGGTCATCAGGACCTTATCTGGGTGGTTCCTTGTGTCGGTGGAGTGGATTATCCTGTGGATACCCCCGCTGAGCCCATGAACGTCACGATCCTTGGCAACGACTACGAGGTGCAAGTGCAATATCACACGTTGAACAACATTACGTACGTGTTGCTTGACGCCCCTGTCTTCCGCCAACAGTCCAAGTCAGAGCCGTATCCCGCGCGTATGGACGATCTGAACAGTGCTATCTATTATTCTGCATGGAATCAGTGTATCGCCCAGGCGTGTAAGCGCTTCCCCATTGACCTTTATCATATCAACGATTATCACGGTTCGTTGGCACCGCTTTACCTTTTGCCCGAGACTATTCCAGCGTGTTTGTCCCTGCACAATGCCGAGTTCCAAGGTCTGTGGCCTCTGCGGACCACCACGGAACGCGAGGAAGTGTGCAAGGTATTTAACCTGAGCCTGGACGTGGTCCGCCACTACGTCCAGTTCGGTGAAGTCTTCAACTTGTTGCACTCCGGTGCTAGTTACCTGCGTGTGCACCAACAGGGTTTCGGTGCCGTCGGTGTCTCCAAGAAATACGGTAAACGGTCGTACGCGCGTTATCCCATCTTCTGGGGTCTGCGTAAGATTGGCAACCTCCCCAACCCGGATCCTTCGGATATTGGTGACTGGGACAAGGAACAGGCAAAGGCGATGAGCGGCGATATCGCCGTTGACCCATCCTACGAAGCTGGCCGTGGAGACTTGAAGCGTCAAGCCCAGGAGTGGGCCGGTCTTACTGTCAATCCGGACGCGGATCTGCTGGTCTTTGTCGGCCGTTGGTCCATGCAAAAGGGTGTCGATTTGATCGCTGATGTGATGCCAAGTGTTCTCGAGGCCCATCCCAACGTGCAGCTGATTTGCGTTGGTCCAGTGATTGATCTATACGGCAAGTTCGCTGCCCTCAAGCTCGATCATATGATGAAGCTCTACCCTGGCCGTGTCTTCTCACGTCCCGAATTCACGAGTCTGCCGCCCTATATCTTCTCCGGAGCCGAATTCGCCCTTATTCCTTCGCGTGACGAACCTTTCGGCCTCGTCGCCGTCGAGTTCGGACGTAAGGGTGCTTTGGGTATCGGAGCCCGCGTTGGTGGACTGGGTCAGATGCCAGGTTGGTGGTACAACGTTGAATCGACGTCGACATACCACTTGCTCCACCAGTTCAAGTTGGCTATCGACGCGGCCCTTAATTCCAAGGAGGAGACGAGAGCGATGATGCGCGCCCGGTCGGCCAAGCAGCGTTTCCCCGTGGCTCAGTGGGTTGAAGATCTGGAGATCCTGCAAACGACGGCAATCCAGGTGCATAACAAGGAACGAAGCAAGACAAACAACCGGCCAGTGACCCCCTCCGCCTCGAACTTCGCCCTCGCCCCGACTCCGGCCAGCCCCATGCTGGCTCCGGGCATGCAGACGCCTACGCTGCAATCCCGCGAGAGCAGCTATGCCAACCTCAACCGGCTCAGCGAGTACGTGGCCACCTCGGAAACCACCGAGAAGCCCGCCAGCGGTCTGCAACGCAAGCTGTCTCTGGGCTACCGCTCCGGCCCCGGTCACCGTCCGCGTGCGCAGCGTGCGGATCCTCAGAACGAGAACATCGTCGAGGCCGAGGAAGGCGGCGACGAGACCGACATCGAGCACGACCCCCAGGACAACTTTGGTGATGACGAGTACACGCTCAACCATGCGGAACTGGAAGAGGCGCGCCGTCTGCAGGCCGCGCGGCAATCGGGGGCTTTGGTCCCCGCCAGCCCTGGGTTCCCTCACAACAGTCTCGTTCCCTCCAGTCCTGGCACTCCTCCGACAGCCTCGCAGACTCTGTTGCCTCCGCCCAACATCCACGAGGCCCGCAACCGTCTCAGTAGCGCCTCGATGCTCTCCCTCGATTCCGTGGTCGGCGGCAAGAAGGACTTCAAGCTGCAGAAGGTTGACCCCTTCTTCACCGACAGTACGGGCGAGTACTACAACTCGTTCGACAAGAAGCTCGAAGACCTGACGGGTGAGAACTCGGAATCGCAGTTCTGTATCGAGGAGTACTTGATCCAGAGTGAGAAGGAATGGTTCGATCGCTTCCGCGATGCTAAGTTGGGTCGCTTCAAGTCGCCGACGCCCTCCATCTTCCGCGACAAGCACGGCGCCTCCCCCATGGGCTCGTACAACGACGAGACTGGCTCGCGCATGAGCGCCAGCAGCAACGAGGAGTCCAACGAGACCGACGACGAGTTCCTGCTGGGCAAGGACTACGTCCCACCCACGGGACTGCGGCGCTGGATGCAAATCCGCATCGGCGACTGGCCCATCTACTCGATCTTCCTGTCGATTGGTCAGATCATCGCCGCCAACTCGTACCAGGTCACCCTTTTGACCGGTGAAGTCGGTCAGACGGCCGAGAAGCTGTACGGCATTGCCACTACATACCTGATCGCCTCGATCTGTTGGTGGTTGGTGTATCGCTACTTCAAGTCCGTGGTGTGTCTCTCGGCTCCGTGGTTCTTCTACGGCCTTGCCTTCCTGCTGATCGGATCTGCCCACTGGGATACCAACGAGTTTAACCGTGGCTGGATTCAGAACATCGGCAGTGGTGCCTACGCGGTTGGATCGTCTAGTGGTTCGCTCTTCTTCGCCCTCAACTTCGGCGACGAAGGGGGTGCCCCCGTGGAGGTGTGGATCTTCCGCGCGTGCCTCATCCAAGGCATCCAGTCCGCCTACGTGATCGCCCTCTGGTACTGGGGATCGACCCTGACCAAGGCGTCCAGCGCCGGCGTGCTGACCAGCACGAACAACATCGCCAACTCGTGGAAGATGACCGCCATCTGTTACCCGATCGCCATCGCCCTGTGGGCCGTGGGCATCTTGTTGTTCTTGGGCCTTCCCACCTACTACAACCAGACGCCCGGCAAGGTCGCCTCCTTCTACAAGTCCGTCTTCCGGCGTAAGATCGTGCTCTGGAACTTCGTGGCGGTCATCCTGCAGAACTTCTTCCTGAGCGCGCCGTACGGCCGCAACTGGGGCTTCCTGTGGGGATCGGCGCACGCGCACGGCTGGCAGATCGTCATCCTGTGTATCGTCTTCTACGGCTTCGTCTGGGCCGGGTTCCTGTTCGTCGTCAGCCGCTATTTCAAGGCGCACAGCTGGTTCCTGCCGGTGTTCGCCTGCGGACTGGGCGCGCCGCGCTGGGCCCAGATCTGGTGGGGTGTCTCCGGTATCGGCTACTTCTTGCCCTGGGTGACCGGCGGATATACAGGCGGTGCCTTGGTCTCGCGCAGTATCTGGCTCTGGCTGGGCGTGCTGGACTCAATTCAAGGTCTCGGCTTCGGTATCATCCTCTTGCAGACGCTCACGCGCACGCACATGCTGTTCACCCTGATCTGTTCGCAGGTGATCGGTTCGATCGCCACCATCTGTGCCCGCGCCTTTGGCCCGAACAATGTCGGGCCTGGTCCCATCTCCCCCGATCCGACCTTCGGTGCCAGCTCCGTGGCCAACGCCTGGTTCTGGGTGGCTCTGTTCTGTCAGCTTCTCGTCTGTGCTGGCTTCTTGCTCTTCTTCCGCAAGGAACAGCTGGCCAAGCCCTAGTCTTCTCTCTTGCCCTCTCCTTCACCCTCACACTCCTTTTTTCCTTATCATCACTATCATCTCTGACGACATCACGTCACATCGATCCCTCCAATGTACATCTAATGATCCTGTATAGACGTTTTCAGCTTATGGGCTGACTAATTGCGCTTCCAGCCCTGACGAACTGCGAGTCAGGGTTCGCTTCTTGCTTTTTGTTGTTGTCTTTCTGGTTATCTTGTCTCCTTTTTCTCCATCGCCCCCGAGCGCTCATGGGTTCCGCAATCCGCCACCATATATACATGTATATATATACATCGCGCATCATCATTACCATTGATACCCAAATACATCTTGTGTTCAAGACGGTCTTTTTCAGAATAGGCGGATTTGTTCCAGTCTGTCCGCGGTTCGAGTAACATGTGTAACTTGATTACCCTGACTTTCTTTCTGCTTCCTCAGTTGTGGGTGTCCTGCGGGTTGGTAGCTGGAACTCCCGACCGTATTGCCACGGGTCAGGAGCAGGTATAGGCTATTCA
Source organism: Aspergillus fijiensis CBS 313.89 (assembly GCF_003184825.1). Taxonomy (NCBI): domain Eukaryota; kingdom Fungi; phylum Ascomycota; class Eurotiomycetes; order Eurotiales; family Aspergillaceae; genus Aspergillus; species Aspergillus fijiensis. The sequence continues at coordinate 73,381 of NW_024469046.1, read as the reverse complement.
TGATCGAATGGCTGACAGCAGAGCAGAGTATATCAATTGGGACACTTGATTAAATTGTCATAGTGAAAGCCTTTGAGATACCAATGATTCGAGTTGTAGATCTCTACTGCTCGCCAGGTTACAGTTGCTGTCCGTGCAAGGTAGGGTTGGGTTGCCCGAGAGCAACTGCGTGAGCATCTACGAATGTGAAGAACCCTGTTGGCGGAAGTGGCTCACCCACAGGAATTCGCCCATTGTATCGCCGTATCATAGCTCGCACATTATACATTTCTAATTCCAGAGAGCCTGTCGAGGATGTCGAGGACATAACCGGGCATTATGCTGTTCTGGCCCGAGAGTTGGTGAACTTTGCCGCGGCTCGATCGCAGAGTGGTGGGTTAGGACGACCAACGGGTGAATGCATACATTTACACCGGTCGCAAATCAGCAATCCTCGCTATATCTCATTCAGAAGTCTTGTATTAGCATGTAGAAAAGCTTTGTAGTTGGATCCCAGGCTGTAGTGACCATCTTCGTTCAAAAAAGTGGGAAAAAAATGGAAAGTCTCCAGACGGGTTTCCTACGTGCTGCCCTGGCAGCTCCCGACCGAGCATGCCCGTTGCTGCAGTTGACCACCTCTCCAAGGCATCCTAAGCAGAACTTGGCATTTGCTCTCCAATCACCAATTGAGTTCGCCACCAATTGATTATGGAGTTTATGCCATCACCAGAGACACAGGTCACATCTACTCAGGATTCTTCAAACGCGCTGCGCAGCAATGGCTTTGATTGGCGGCTGCAGATGCCTGGCCTGGACCTGATGCGATCCTGAGTAAGTTTCAAGATTAGCTGAAATTACGCAACGATGAGAGCCTCGACTCGACCCCCGGCAGCCGGCTCAACATTTCGAGCAAAAGCCGAACGATCGGCGGAAAAGTCTACCGCAATGGCCGGGGGCATCCAAGGCAGATCGATGTGTCCCGCGACGTGTCTCAGGGGCACCCAGGGTTGTGTGAGAGAGATGGTCTCAATAAGCTTGTTTAGCCTGGCGACGGTGGCCGACTTCGGCCAGTGAGATGTCGGCGGGTGATCGATCGATCGCGGTAAGACCTGGGGTAATCCATGATGCTGGAACCCTAATTAATCATCCTACCAACAGCCATGATGCCCGCCCGCATCATCGAATTCGAGAAGATGGCGAGATTGCAAAGAATTGTGCAACTCTCCTGAGGATGACGCGACATCAACACTCCATACACACAGTACAGTACACACAGTACACACAGTACACACAGTACACACAGTACACACAGTATACACAGTATACAGTATACACACTACTCCAGACTGCAGAGAGTGGCGAAGCCATCGTCGTAACGGCGATGTCATCGCCACGTAGTTTCATAACCGCATTTGCTGCCTCCATGACCTCACCCTGACATTCTCCCTCCACCAACATCTCATCCTCAATCTTCTATAGAAAGGCCCTCAATTCCAGCTTCAATCACTTTCCCCCTCAACCGCAACTACCTCCATGACCAATAAGCACATTATCAATAAACCAATCTTCCACTCTCGCATCTCAACTGTTCGATTCTCCGCCCAATCTATCAAAATGGCCGACAAGTACAAGCCCTCTGGTACAGTTCTTCCAATTCCCTATCGCTCAAACACAACTAACCCCAACAACAGAGCACGGTGGTCTCCGCGAGGACGGCCAGCCCGACAAGCGCACCCAGCAGTCCCAGTTCGCCTACGGCAAGGTTGACCCCCACAAGGCCGGCCAGGAGGGTGGCTCCATCGGCGGCCAGGCCACCGGCAGCCACAGCGGTGGCAGCGCCAAGGGCGAGTTCGCACACGGCAAGGTCGACCCTCATGAGGCCGGCCGCAAGGGCGGCCAGACTCTCGGTGATGAGTAAATGCTTTTTAGACTCATCCATCACGATTTGATGATACGACCCGACTTGGAACATGACATGACTCTCGAATATACGATCAGGGATCGGTACATGTAATTTAGTGAACGAACAAATCATAACTTGAACATGTTTTCCGAACCGGGTAGCTGTAGTTTGTAGATGCAAGAGCTGATAGATGGTGCAGAATGATTTGTGACGCTGCAGCACGAAGCTGCATTCGTCATTCTAGTTCAATTCCCTTGCTCGGCAAATTTAAGCTTCTAGCTAACCACGTGTGGATTAGAACCAATGCTCATAAAGTGACGCATGCGACGGATGATACTACCGGGAATGAAACGAACTCGTTACATACCGACCTACAAACGGTGTATGTTTAGTTCACATAATGACATATAAATATATGTGGCAGGCTCATCCAGGTGAACAGGATTCCAGATTCTGGGCGCCTTCCGCCACTGTGATCATTCCCAATCCGATTAGCTAGTAACCCCGGGCATAAACCACCAATCCCCAAAATACTTCAGTCAGCTATGGTTGCTCTCATGACCCTGTTTTTTATAAGGAAGCTTCACAAGTGTTTAGACACGGGTGCACTGGTGGTGAGAGATTGAGCATCACCAAGCAACCATCTATACAGGATACATATGCATCCGCACCAATGGTTGGTAAGTATATACCAAAAATGTACAAAGCGAAGAATCTGACCAAATGAGACTAAGCTCTATCATCACGTCCACCAGGATACCTCATTTGAATGGCAACCCCGGCCCCAGACACGCATCCGCCCGCTCAAAATACCAATGATGCGCATCGAAGGCCAGCAAATCCGGGATCCCCAGCAGCCCCGTGTTTCCCTGGCTGCTATCCCCATCCGCATACACAACGACCTGGCTCGTCGTGACGGTGGCATTATCCGGTGCGGTGATGTGGTATTCGGGGCTGACGTGGGCGTACCCCATCAGCTGTAGCGGCAGATTCGGCACGGGGTCGTTTGTGTGCGTAAATCGATAGTTCTTCCCCTGGCCCTTTTGCTGGTCCTGAGCGGTGATGTGCTTGGCCAGAGCAGGGTTGGCCACGCGCGGCGAGGCGAAGGCGTAGAGGGTCGCCGTCTCGTTTTGCTGGTCGCGCAGGTCGGCGGCGGCGAGAGTCGCGATGGCCGCGCCCAGGCTGTGGCCCACCACCACTAGTTCGTAGTCGGGGTATGAGGCACGAGCGTCGGTGAGAGCTGCGGTCACATTCGCTCGGACATTGGTCCAGGCGCTCCAGAACCCCAGCTCGGCCTGGCAGCCCGTGCAGAGATGTGGGTCGGCGTAGAAGAAGGTCGCGTCCGTTAGCCAGTTTCGGACGGAATACGAGCCTCGGAAGGAGAGGATCAGGGCCTGGTGCGCGCGGTCGAGGGCGAGGAAGCCGGCGGTATCTGTTGCAGTGGTGCTGAGATCACACAGTTCACTTAGTATGGTGGTTTAAAGGGGCAGGGCTCATAGCAGGGACAGTAGGCATACTTGGAGAAGTCTAGCAGAATAGTCGCATCGGCTGCCTCAACCTGGGGACAATTGCCCGCCCAACAGGCCAACTTGTGGCCCGCCTGTGCGATGTAGTTGGACTCGCAGTAGGCGGCAGCTGCATATTGCACCCAGAAATCAAATGCGTTGAGGGCATCGACGGTGATTGTCGAGGAAGGATCCCGGGGCTGCTGCGAGGGAAGGGCGCTGCAGGTAGGTAGGGCAGACAGAGCTGCCGCCAGGTATCGGGGGAGATGCATGACGATGGCACAGAGGAGACCGTCATGGTCAACAAGGGGGAGATGCACCACGAGATATAATTGCTGGCAGTTCGACTCATTCTTGGATCGCGGGTTCGGCGATCACCGACTGAAACACACAAAAATGGGTGACTGCACGCGAACGGTGGATCCGTACCTCGGTTACCAGTCGACTCCGATCTCGATCCAGCAATGATCATCTCCACATGGGGGAATTGGATTTCCGACTATTGCTTGGAAGCACCCCTGGCTGGGCTATTTCGGGATTGGCAGTGGAGTCGTAACCTGACTTGTCCGAGTAGCAGGTGCCGATCGGGGGAATCCAAGAGGTTGACGAGTTACCGAGCTTATGCCCGAGGAACAAGAATGTGACAAGCGGGAGAAGAAGAATTGGATCTAGGAAAATTGACAGAGATAAGACGGACAAAGAGAGATACTTTCAGATCGGAAATTTCAGCTTTGCACAAAGACGTTGTCTGGATTCATAGCACTTTTGCTTTCAACATAGAGAGGTAGGACAGCGAAAAAAAAATCTACAAAATCATAGAACAAAGAAGACAGATGCTAAAGAGCCTCAGCCAAACGAGAGTAAACCACTACAGGACCAGGGTGATTGCTATGGACAAATGAAGCAAATCCTAGAAGCTCCAGGAAGCGTCCACCGATTACATTCACAGAAGCCCAGAGACCCAGGGATGAAGGACGAGCGTTCTTTATTTGGTTATCCAGCAGGATTATGCGAATATAGAGTACGCAGCATCAGCTGCAGGAGCATTTTTACCCGGACTATATAAGCAACAGTTGGGTCTATGTGTCTCCCTCACTCCGCAGCAACCACTCGATCCATATTGTGGATCTCACATCCCACTTATCCCAAAACTTAACATAGTCAAACATGATGAACGCACCGATAGTTTTTGAGATGCTCCCAGATAGCCGGCCTGCACCACGCTGGAGGCACACGTATGCAGATCATGTCGCGATGGTGGTTGGCAAGAGATCCGGGACCCAATACGGATACGCAATAATAAAGCACCCGTACTGGCAGATGTACAGCATCTTCTGCGACGATGCAGATGTCCGAGATTCCCAGTGGATAGCAGTTCAAGAACTGCTCTTGACCGTTATCGAGCAAGGACGGAAGAAACACCCCGACCTGCTACCTTTGATGGGAAGTATTGAGACGCCCAAGTGGGTGCAGTTCTATCGAGAGCTGGCTCCAGACGATGATGACAAAGACAGAGCCTATGGCCTTTACCAGTACAACCTCGGAGGCAAGACGAGGTTCTTTAGAGACCAGGACGAGGACGAGCTGACACAGCTGTGGTATATAGCACCGGGCATCGACTTTGGCTGGAGCTTCAATTGAGTCTATTGCTTCCGTGCGGATAATCCAGGGAGAAGACCCTTTAATCAAGTTATCACGAATATCAATACTACTATTACTTGAACCTAAGTTTTGAACGGTTGGCTACTGATTCCAACGATGAAGCTAGATTAATAGCATCAACAATAAGCCCGATCTCTTGAAAGCAGGAGAGCGAACACATATGTTTTGACGAACAGGCATGTTCGCTCAAATTACCCCGGCTGTACTGAGGTGCAAACATCGGCCCCACCAGTGCTGGTATCATAACCTTGCAGAATATGTGGGTAATCTTAGAATGCCTATCCAGGGGAATCCGACTATTCCTCGCGCAAGCGAGCCGAAACCAAGGGGCTGCCATCCACAATGCGGGAGAAGTCATGGGCATCGAGACACGCTTGGCGGGAATTGACCACACTTGGCCCTGCTCGGGCAAGCACATCGTTCTCGTACACCGTTAGAGACTTGCGAAGCTCGTCTATGCCGAGAGACCTGCTCAGTGCAATGAATTAGTACCAACTTCAGCGATGCATACATCGACAGGTAGCGCTGGACACTCACCCCAGGGATCGCAAGTCCACTCGTTTCGTCAAATCCAGGACATCGACAATGGCATTGTTGGCCCCCTCTCCGCGGACTACGTTTATTTTCCGATCAGCAAGTCACAATGCCGATCAGGGGTCATCATCATGCGGAAACATACACATCGTCATCGTATGAGCCGAGTCGCCCATTAGCACCACCCGTGGATGGGCAGTGCCTTGCCCTGGTCGGAACAGCCAGTCGGCAATGCGGATGGATCGCACTTCGGTGCTCTCGGGCAAGTGATGAACCAGGCCTCTGAAGGGCTCGACCCAGTTCGCGGTCAAGGACTTCATCAATGCGAGTCTCTCGGCATTGTCACTGGGAACGGGGATTCCCTTCTCATCGGACCAAGATACGATGATCTGGCAGAGGTATTTGTCTTTGTCGCTCTCGTCGAAATTATTGGGTGTATCGAGCACTGCGGGCATTCGAGCAGTCCCTTGGTCAGCAAAAGGCTCCTTGACGGTGGGGACAACGATTCACCTACAGCTGAAAAAGAAGAAGATGTTTGTATCTGGATGCGAGCCCTGGAAGATAAAGGGGTCGATGGTCTCCGCTCCGCCCATCTGCTCCGCCGAATAGAGGGCAGCTCCACCCAGCAGCTGCACGGGCAGGGGGTTCATCTCGTGGCCCTCAGGGTACACGATCTCACGTGTGCGGGAGCGCGATCCATCGCACCCGACCAGCAGGCAACCCGTGTACGAGGTCCCATCTTGGAAGTGTGCGGTGACGCTTTCGGTCGTGGAATCGATGCTCGTGAGAGATTTGTTCCACTGGAGACCGAGATCGGTGGCCAGCAGCTGCCTCAGTCGCACGCGGCTGACGCGGATCCGTTCGGCGGCGGGGACGCTGTACAAGGCCGATCCCGTGCGAAGATCAAAGAACTGGAAGCGCCCCGTGTCCCCTCGTATGGCAGCAGCTTTGTTCACATACGTCTCCGGCAGACGGGCCACGAGGTGGTCAGGGAGGAGTTCGCGCAGCGCCGGGAGACCCCAGTGGAGGGTCAGCCCCCAGCCACCACTCCGCGCATCGATCGAGCCATCTTGTTCGAAAAGCAGATATGGGATTTGATGTCGTTGAAGATACTGAGCCAGCAGGAGGCCGCTGATGCCTGCACCAGCGATGAGCACGGGGAGATCAGCCATGGAGGGAAGCAGAGGAAAGGAAGGGTGAGGCAGATGCACGGGCTGTATGTCTGTCTGCACAGGACAGGTTTTGCTCATCCCTTGCTTTTCACCCGACGTATCATTGACTGATAGACGGCTAGCCGCGGTGGACTGACAGCCACAGCTTTCCCGTGTCTCTGACTAATATAAGGGAGACACCGTCGATCGTGTCTTTAATTCATCTCTTCCCTGCTGCTTTACAGACAGCTGAAGGCTAAGAATCCTGGACTAGCAGGGATGGTAAGGAGGCAGAGGATAATGAGACAGTTACCAATATACAGTCTGGCACCACCACGGGCCACTAAAGAGTACTAAGAAGTCATCGGCCCCTCACCGGTCGGAAAAAGACCCACAAACTGTCTCTAGTCTATGAGCCTAACAAAAGTTGAGTACGGAGTTTACTGTAGTTACAGTGGCACACAAGGCCGCGGCCGAGCACGGGATGGGGTCAACCCCGGCATTAGCCCTCAGTCCGTCGTCCGCCAGTGGATGCTTCAATCCATTCATCCCCCCACTATCACAGGCAACAACAGCACAGGCGTGGAAATAATATAGTACTAGTGTAATATCATCTCCCTAATTCGGTCCCTTCTCGGGGAAGTGTGACCGATCCTGAGCACGGCTTAAACCAGCCAGTGCCATCACCACCGATTGGACCGGGAGAAACCTCGACCCAGTCAACCTTGCTTTAGTTCCAATCCACGACCACTTTCGCCCTATTCTTATTTGCAGCCAAGGTGCTAAATATTGGCAGGGTTCATAGCTTATTGACACTAGGAAATCTGGGTTTCGCCGACCGGTGAGTGGTTAATTAAGTAAATAACACCAAAAAGATTTAGGGTGGCCACGCTGTTAGTGATCTTTCGCGGACTTTTCCTCCAGCGAGACGCGCAACTCCACTGTCATATGAATCCCCCCTTCCTCGAGCCCCCCACTTTCCAAGATCAGCTCTTCGCTGGGAGTCCGTCGTGGGCGTGGAGCCGCCGAGGTGGTGGACTGGAGCTGGGAGCGTGGGTGTTTCGACCAAGACTGCAAGGCATAACTCTGCCCGTCATAGTGTTTCTGGTCACTGTGCGATCGGAAATCACGCACGGCGCTCTTGAGCAGAGGTGCAAGGAAGGGAATGCATGTCACGATGTTCTGGAAGGGGTCAGTTGGTCAGGAGGGTTGGATCCATCCACCGAAAGGACCACAGGCACTCACCCCGACGTTGAACTCGATGGTGCCCCACAGGACTAACATGGTCGAATTCCCGTCTCCATATGCTACCCGGTGGATCTGAGCCAGTCGCAGGATGGAGCAGATGGTGGTGAAAAGTCCCAAGAGGAACAAACACACCACGCCCGCTTTCTGGGCGGGTTTAATATTGAGCTGCATGAGCAGGGGGATGGGTAGAATGAGGATGGTCACGTCGCAGATGATGGTGAACGCGGCCAGTCCATAGAAGGTCGGGCCCGAGGGAAGACACGATCCAGCTATTGTAGGGTTCCATGCCCGTTTAACCTGTCCAGCGTCGTCGGTCAGTCTGGTCAGTCGCTCTCAACTTTCTCGTCTTGGACATACTGGATGGCAGTTGAAAATCAGCACTAATGCCCCCACAAGGTGACCAGCGGTGGAGAGGGTGATTGTAACCCAGATGAGCATTCTATACAGTGTCTTCGACGTCCCAGAAATCAATCGCAGGTAATTCAAACATAACGAAGCCTTGAAACCGGCGATACCGACTTGGTAGAAAGGCCGACCGGCATAATTGAGCTATGAACTCTTTCGTCAGCTGGTCGCCTACTGTTGAGACTAAAAGCAAAAATACCTTGGTGTACTCGGGCAGATCCTCCTTTGGTCGCAGCTTCAGAGGTAGCCCCAGACCGTACCTGCTTTCTACTATGTTCAGCTCGCTTTCCGACCGACAGACGGGAATAAAAAAGAAGGTCACTCACGAGCCATACATAGTGCGCTGTAGATAATGCTGAAGACCTAGTACACCACGGGTGAGCGGCGGACAACAACACATAGCCTTCATTTGATGAGTGTACCATAGTCATCACCATCACATAGTCGGAGGCTTCCAGCCGACGAGCGTGGAACCGAATAGCCAAGCGTAGGCAGACGATGATGAACATCGACAGGGTCAGGCCTAAACATACCCCCAGTAACAGGCGATATTGCGATGCTGCCTCCACCTCGGGCGAGGCATGGTGCACCCAAGTCATGGTCAAACTGGCTGCAGGAAAGCAATCGCACAGTGGAGGGGACCACGAGTCTTAACTACGTTCTCAATGTTCACACCACGGCAAGCAATGATGCAGCTCTCCTGCAGCAATTAACCTTGATGTGCTCAACCCAGGGTGTGAAACTAGTGCGCTGGCGAAGGACGACCGGCCGTCTTCCTGCATGCACTAGACCAAGTAATTAATTTGGCAATATATTATGCCTCATGCAACCTGCCGGCCTCGACTAAATGAGCTGGTTGCACCAATGCCATTCCGGTGCGTAACACAATATCCCGCACGTAAGAATTTTCCATTTAGAACCCCTCTTCCCCCTGGTGTCAAAACCCAATTTGCTTTTCCCTCCTCGTTGCCTGAAACCAAGTCAAGATGGAGGAGAAACAGCCCACTTCTCAGGCCTTGCCTACCGCCGATCGCACTGATGATGCGGTGGAATACCTCCAGGGCCACATGGCCGGGGCTGGCACCCCTCAGATGGATCTTCGAGCCCTCCGTCGCAAGATCGACTTCCGCCTTATTCCGTTCATGTTTTGCTGCTATGTCTTGCAGTTCCTCGACAAGGTGATGCTGAATTATGCCGCGGTGATGGGGATGAAGAGGGACCTCGGCTTGGCAGGGAACGAATACACCAACACAGCCACCTGGTTCTTCCTGGCCTACCTGATCGCTGAGGTGCCCAACAGTAAGTCGAGTCCCTGCAGCCATGTATGGTGTCTGATCGTGCGCTTACTCACTTGCCCTTCCCCAGCCTACTGCCTTCAGAAAGCGCCCGCTGCGAAATGGCTGGGAGCCAATGTTACCTTGTGGGGTGTTGCTGCCGCCGCATCGGCTGGAGCCACCAACTATCCAACCCTCTTGACTGCGCGTGTCTTCCTGGGCATATTCGAGGCGACGATCGGTCCATCGCTGATGCTGATCAGCAGTCAATACTATACCAAGAGTGAACAGGCCCCACGCTTTACCTTCTGGTACAACGGATTGGGAGTCGCACAGATCATTGGTGGACTGGTTTCATTTGGCTTCCAGCATGTGGAGCATGCGGCGATGGCTGGATGGCGCATCATGTTCCTCGTCATCGGCCTAGTCACCGTCGTTGTCGGCGTTCTCACTTTTCTGCTGATCCCGGATACCCCCATGGAGGCGACGTGGCTGTCCGACGACGAGAAGATTGCCCTCCTGCAGCATGTCAGTGTCAATCAGACGGGGGTTTGGAGTCGCAAGTTCAACTTCAAGCAGATCTGGGAGGCTTTGCTGGATGTGCAACTTTGGTTGCTGACCTTGATCACCATCCTGGTAAGGACATCAGATGACCGCGTCTCCACTCTTTCTTCAGAAGCTCATTCTTGATAGATCTCTGTATCCAGCGGTGTGGTCACCTCGTACTCGGCGACTCTCATTGCCAGCTTCGGCTACCCGGGCCCGATTTCGGCCCTGCTGAACATGCCCTCCGGCGTTGTCAGCATCTTCTTCACCCTGCTGGTCGGAATCGGCATCCGCAAGACCTCCCATCGCTGGGCGTGGAATATTCTCTGCACCATTCCCGGGATCATCGGGGGCGCTCTGCTCTCCTTCTTGCCCAAGAGCGACAAAGCTGGCGTGCTGATCGGGATCTACCTGGTCAACGCAATCGTGGCGACCCTGCCCATCCTGTATCAATGGACGATGGCCAACTGCGCGGGCCACACCAAGCGCGCCTTCGGGAGCGCGCTTGTCGCGGGGTCATTCTCGGTGGGAAACATCATTGGGCCCCAGACGTTTCAGGCGCACGATGCCCCCGAGTATCGGCCGGCCAAGATTGCGGTTCTGGCCACCCAGGCGGCCGCTGCGGTCATGTCGGCGGTGCTTTTTGCGTATTATGTGTGGGAGAATCGGAGGCGGGATCGGAAGTACGGGAAGGTCGAGGACGCGATGGTGGAGGAGGCCAAGTGGGCAGGGCTGACAGATAAGCAGAATAGCCGGTTTCGGTATGTGTATTAAGATTGGGTGGCTGGATATAGTGTGACCAAGATGCAAAGGTTACTTGACAAGCGTCTCCTGACGGTATGTGATGCGTAGGCTGACAGCTTACTGTTGCTTTCGTGTATGATTCAAGGCTTCTGCAAATCCCGTCGGGATGTGTTTGCCTTAGGCCAACGTGCTGCCTCAGGCCGCAGGAAGTGTGTGGCTTGTTATGGGAGGGGATGTGGCGCGATTACCCCACCAAATGTGGCTGAAGCCGAGTCCATATGGATATGTACAAATGATACCTGACAGTGAAACTGTGACAGATAGGGGTCACGTGACCTCGGATCTCACCATTTCTCGGAGGAAAAGCCACGTAGCCGTAGATTTATTTAATACACACATATACATTTTCTCTCACAGATTATAAGTCCTTGTGGCTATATTTCTTGTTAAAAATAGCTTTCTATATTCTTTTTATTAAAACCTTTCTATATACACCGATATCCACGATATCAACAGCTTTTTACATCTTTGTTTAGCGACTTTTATATTTAGTAAAATAAAGAAGTTTTTAAGGCGTTCTAGCCGGCTTAATAATCAGACCCGGTATTTATTAATTTACCGAACCAACCAACCAACTATATACTTTTATTATGCGAGCGGTGTGGCCATATATTATATTATAGTATTATTAAAAGATCTGTTTGATATTAATATCTTTAAAGCTGTACTAAAATTAAAAGATTAGTCTAACTGGCTGGTATAATAATATAATTTATATAACTATTTTAGGTCTAAAAATCTAAATATCTAGAAATTATTTTAAGGCGAATTTACTGCTTTTGATAAGCCTATATTATATAATAAGACTGAAAATATATATATATAAAAGCTTGCTTGCCGAATTATTAATAAAAATATTATACTACTAACTTATAAAAATATATAACGCAGTATTAAAAAAATTAAATAATATAATTATATATTCTATACTATATATAATACTAATATTAAAAAATAAAATTAGTTAAACTACTTGGTTTTAATTATACTTAAAGTAATATGCGAGGCCAGTTTTATAGTATATTTTTAAAACTATAAAACAGCAGTTAATATATATTTTTTTTTTAAAAAATATATAAGACTTCTAACTTTACTACTACTGTTTATCTATATAATAAATAGGCGTTAATATACTATAATAATATTATTAATTAAAATATATTTTTTATAAAGTTTGCGGATGCTCTTAATAAGTTATATAATATTAAAATTATTAATAATTAAACTAAACTTTTATAGTTTTTTATTATTATATAAAATATTTTTATCTTGCAGCTGTTTATTATAAGCTAGTATATAATATTAATAGCTGAATTTTTTTTTACAGTTTATATCTAATTTATATAATTTAAATATACTTGGAAAAATTAATTTATATAACTATTTATATATACTATTAGTAATAAGTTTTTAATTTTTAATATTATTAACTGCAGCGGTAATCGCAGCGGCTGCAGTAAAAATAAAGATTATAATTATAAATATAGTAATAGCTATAATTAAAATAGAATATAATTAAATTTTAATATTTAATTTAAATATAAACAACTCAATACTGTAAATAAAAACTTAATATTTTATACTTTTTATTAATATAATAAAAATTATTTCTTAAACAAGTATTTATTAAATCTAGATAGAAAAAAAATATAAGTATATATATTAATATAATATTTATATTAGTGAAAATAATATCTTTATTTAAACTTTCTACTACTAATATTATTAATATTAATTATAATTTACTTAGTATTTATATTATATTAGTTTGTTTTAATATAGCAGCTGTAGTCTAAAAGAATACTTATTTAAATTATATAAATAAATAAATACTTAATTCCAAAACTATAAAGAGTATAAATTATTTTAAATATTATTTTTAAATCTTTATACTCTATATTTACTGGATTAAAACTACTATTAATAAAGTTTTTTATACTATTAGTTATAGTATTATTTTTATTAAACTTATAGATAAGAACAGTAATCTAATTAGTATATTTAATATTAACTGTTGCTAATTTACTCCGGCTTTTTTAAATAATCTTATTTTATATAAACAGCTGGCTTACTTAAATATTTAATTATTTATAATATTAAAAAAAATTATACTTTTTATTTAGAATAATAAATAAATTAGCTATATTATTATAAATAAGAAATAATATTTTATAAATATTATTAGTATAATAAACTATAAGATTATATATAATTTATATAGCTGCGGTATTTTAATCTGCTTATTTTTTATTAATCTTATTATATATATAGTTAAAAAATTAGTTATTCTACTAATTTTAATTTATTTAATATATTACTGTACAGCCCACGCCTCCAAGTATAAAATCTATAGTTTCTTAAAATATATTATTAGTCTGAATATTAAAAAGAATATTCTATCAATATCTTGCGAATCCTGTCTTCGCGAAAAAAATTAAATACTTCTAATATTATATATTAAGTTATATAATTTTAGGCTTTAAGTTAAAAATCTTATATATATTAATATCTATAGTCTGCTGTTTATATATAGTTAGACTAATATTTACTATTTTATTATTTTTATAAATTATATTTTTTATTATTATTAGATTTTTCTTTTTAAAAACTGCAGTAAAATTTATAATAAGTTTATTATTATATAAAACTATTTTAAATATTAATTAAATATTAATATTAAGTATATTTATAGTAATAATATATTAGAATATTAACTACTTATAATTTATTATTAAAAATAGAATATTATCTAAAATCTAGCTTTATAGTATTATTCTAATTTTAATCTAATTACTAAAATTAAAAATAGATATCTTATCGAGCCCTGTATTTTTGTTATAACTAATAATTAATTATCTTATTATTTCTAGAATTATATTATTCTTATTATAAACTATATCTAGAACTGGCTTATATATAATTCTATTAGTAAAATACTATATAAAGTCTTATATAATATATAATCAGATATTACTTACTAAAGGACTTTTAGCTGCTGCTATTAGTATCTTATTTTTAAAAAAACTTATAATAAATTAAAAAATTATATATAAAAAAACTATTTTATAGGCTACTCCAAATTAGTCTATAAGATATATAATATTAAAATATATTAAGTTATATATACGCACGATATTATTTTTAATAAAAAACCGATTTTTTAGATATTTATAATAGTTTTTTTATATAATTTTAATTTTATATCCGGTAGTATTTTTAATTTAAAAAAAACTATCCGGAAAAATATATATTACTGATTTTTATTTATTATATTTTTTTAATATTAAAAGCTATTTTAAATAGAACTTTCCAGTATTCCAGCTTTAGAAAAAAAATAATAATATAAAATCTAACTAACTTATCGAATATAAACAAACCGGTATATTATTTTTTTTAAATATTTTAAATAATACTATATATAATACAGTTCTGATATCTACTCTAACTGCAGATAAAGTATCTGTATTTAATATTTTTAATATAATATTTTTTACTATTAAGAATAATATTTTTAATAATAAGCTGATAGTTGTAGATCTTCTAATTATTAGTTTTTTATTTTTAGTATTTCCAGCTATAAAAACTATACTGTAGCTGTTATATTACTTAACTTATATTTATAAACTATTTTATATTTTATTTAAGTTACTACAGTTCTATATTATTAATATTAATAATAATCCGAATCTTTATATTAATATCTTATTTAATCTTTTAATTAATAACTGTTTTATTTATATCTTATTTCTTAATCTTATAGTTATGCAGCCGACTGTAGATCTATTATTAGATTATAAAAAATCTTTTACTATAAAAAAATTAATATTATAAAATATTAGCTATATATCTACTATTTATACTAATATTATAGCCTGTACTAAAGCTTCTAAGTAGTATAATACTATCTATTATAAAATATAATAATAAATTAAATAAGATATTTTTTAAGTTGTCTTATATTTTTGTAAATTCCGATTTCTATCTTTTAAATAAGTATAAAAAATTAAATATAATAGTATATATAAAGTATATCTTATTATTAAAAACTTCCGCCAACATGCCGGTTGTTAGGAACTACTTGACGCAGTAGACACGCTGGTTAGGCAAGGGAAGCAATAGCGACGTTATATTAAAGTAGCCAAAGGCAAAAGCAGTCTCCTATTAATTTTAAGACTAATTCTTAAGAAATCTCTTTCTCTAAAGAATTCTAGGACAATATATAATACAGAAAGAGGGGTAAGCAACATAATAATATAGGCATCCGGATTGAAAGCCCGGCGAATCCGTATTGACCCCGGAGCAGACTGCCATAGTGGTAGGTATGGGCTGCTGTAGCGGTAGGTATTGTATAACACCGGTAAAGATTATTAGATAAAAGAAATCTATACTATTATAGTAAAAAATATTAGTTTTAAGATTTTTATTACTCTTACTGCTATACTTAATTAGATATTATATAATTTTAATATTATAATAGTTTTTTTTAATATTAAACTACGTAAATTAATATATATTAAACTCTTAGAGAATTTCTAAAAGAATAATATATATAGTATACTTGTTAAATTATTATATAGATTGAAGCAGACACTGTATAAATAGTATAATATATTTTATAATTTTTTTACTGTAAATAGTTTTAAGTATTTTTATACAGACTACTTTATATTTGTCGGAAAAGATCTTTATATACTTGTTTATATTAATAATATTTTATTTTTAGTACTAGATATCTTTGTAATTAATACTTTTAAAAACCTGCTGAATAGTTTTATTAAATTTATTAATAATAGTCTCTGTACTTACTTTCTTAGTATTAATATTATATAAACTAATAACGGTATATATCTCTTGCAGAAGTTATATATTAAAAAGTATCTAAAGTATTTTAGTATATTAATATATAAAGTCTTTTTTATATTATTTAATTATAAAAACTTTTTATTTAAGTATGCAGAAACCGCCCAGCCGAACAATATTAAGTTGTATTAAAAATATAATAATATTTTAATATAAATTATATTTAATATACGCCTTAATATTACGTATATAATTAGTAAGTTATTATTCTTCGCGGCAAATTCTAATAAGTCTTATTTTTAAGTTATAAATCTTGTCTAATATTATCTTACAGGCTTGCTAAACTGCTATTTTTTTTATAAATATAAAGATTTTAGTTTTATTAGTTATTATAATACTAACTAGACTAGTTTTTATATTTTTAATATTATATTAATTTTAGGCTATATCTTCCAGCTTACTAATAAACCTGTTTTTTAAAATTTAAAAAAATAGACTGTTATTATATTATTTTCTACCGAAAGTAAGTATATTATTTAGACTGTTATAATTTAAAAACTTTTTTAGCTTTAATTTCTGTTTACTAAATTAGATATCTAATATTTTAAGATTATATTTATATTAATAATTAAGCCTATTATAATTTATACAGATAACTAATCCGCTATTATTCTGACTAAAAATTCCGAATTCTACGCGAGAACTAAATATATATTTATTAAATAGTATTTTATACTGTGTAAAGTACGTACTAAAAATATTAAGTTTATTTATATTAATATAATAAATTAAGCAGCCGACGGCCTTATAAAGCCTCTTAAATATTTTATTTATTCTTATTTTATTAAACAGCTTAATATAGTAGATCTTATCTAATATTTCTATTTTTATAGTTTATTTATTTTTTATTTCGGAAATATAAGCAGTCTTATATCTTTTTTTTTTATATATATTTTAGTAGCAATCTTTTTGTTTATAGAAAGTATAACAGATGGGGGTTATATAATCTCGGATCTTACTACTTCTCGGAGGAAGAGCCACGTAGCCGTAGATTTATCCAATACACACACATACATTTCCTCTCACAGAAACCATGGTCCAACCGAGCCCCAAAGCCCAAGCCCAAAGCCCTCAATGCCTTTCATGGGAAGACCAGCTCGCTTCACGTCGAGCTTCTGCGCCGACGTTGCTATGAGGGGCATCTGCTATCAGCCTTGCTGTTCATAGTGGGGCATTGCTATGTGTTCATTCAATATGGCACTGGTGGGGCTTGCCTCGGGAGATCTCCCTTATTTCCATCAGTTAAGGTCAATCTCCTGGAAAAGTTTAAGCAAGTCATCGGACATCAGCATCGAAACTGAGTGACTAGTGAGCAGCACGGTGATTTGGCTTTCAAGTGAGCTAGCGATAATGGAGATCCCAGGCATGAGGGGAGGTGACTCGATGTCTTTCATACCTACACACGGTTTTCTCCTTCCACACTCTCATAGTATAACCAGATAGCCGGTATCTCCCGGTTCACAGTACTACCAATTCTAAAAGATTCCACCGTCTACCACCGGACTGACATAAATACTTAGTAAAAATTCCGGCATCTATAGATTCTCACGCAAATCCAATCCTTTCCAAACATTTGATATCATCCTGACCCATATCATCTTGACTGACACCAACCATCCTGGGCTATCCCTTTCTGAGCTATACCACCCTGATACTATCCTTTCTGAGTGATATTGTCCCCGTTCATATCATACTCACTGATACCATACCCACTGACCATCATGGCCGAGACAATCGAGAAGCTGGGTTACTGGGCGCAGTGCCTGGGCCAGATATTCCTTTCACACGAGGGCTTTGACGTGAGTATCGAGAGCCCCAGGCCTACCCCTAGCGAGTGGGAAGTGTGGTCCCCCTACCAGAAACTCATGATCTCGCACCAACGGGGACCCTTCCTTGTGTTCATGGTGGCCAACCCGGGCTCCTGGCAAGAACTAGAACATAGCCTCTTCCAACAAATGATGGCCCTGGGCGAGACCCCTTGGAGTAGGCGCCGCGGCGTCATCGCGAACGGAGTTCTCGTTCGATTCTACCACTTTCAGGATCCCAGGTCCCTGATTCTTCGAGCAATAGGTGATCCATCGAACAATTATTTCGAAGATGCAAAGGACAAGGCAGACATCGAGAAGCGATTGACATTCTACAAGTTGGCAGCTCAAAGAGAGTGGCTTAGCCAGAACACGTCATCGCCGTGATGCCTATGTTTCCTCCAACTTCTCCGATACTTTCTGGATAGTTGTGCTTTGTGACTATCTTAGATTACTATATAAATGTGAACAAGAACACATTTTCAGTCAACGTCTTCTTTCCATCTGTAAATGCGACGCAAAAGTATTGCAAATGAGATAGGCCAGACGTAAGGTGCTCAGTGTTTGATAGCTACACAGACTCTTCTGATGTGATTCGAAATCTTATACTCGGTAATCTACATGCGTACCTGGTAAACAAATTATTTTTAAACTAGGCTCGTGCTGTGCAGGACCCCGCACTAAACTACATTTGGATCCCGTCAAGCCCCACTGCGCCATGTGCCATCTCACCCCGCTTTTTCTGGGACCATCCGAACAGTCACTGCCACCGTCGACCGTCGACCACCGGAAAGTGAGAAGCTTCAAGTGCTAATAACACTTCCTTCGGTTCGATCTGATGCGTTTGGTGCTTTTGAGCTTACAGCTGCCGCAGTGGCGGTGCACGACATCCTATCGCTCTCACGTTCAGATAACTCCACAGAATATCAAACATGCGTTGACAACGAAATTGATCTGACAGGCCTGCAGACAGAAAGGCTTGTCAAAGGAGACTTGTTACCCTCTACAAGGCCAATGAGTTTCAAGAATTCGAAGAACTCTCGGCACGTCTTTCGAGAAGGAAAATGATGGGAGTCTGGCAAGATAAGCTGTCGAGGTGAGCGGAGAGTGTAGGCATCTAGAACGGGATCAGAATCAATATCAATGAGGCAAGAAGCTCGCACATCATCAGGTCATTGTTCAGGACCCTGTTCTAATTTTGATTTGCAAGGTAAGTAGCATAGGGGTGAGTAGCAACCCCGAGGTACATTAAGTTGGCAATGTTGGTAATCTGCGACCAATGGGAAGGAAGGCAGTGCACGTTTGATCACCTGACGAGGAAAGAGAAGGACCAGAGCCAAATATTCTGAGTCATTCTGGCTCATACCGGCATGAAGTCGGTGCTGAAAATACGAGCAGCTAGCCAAATACTTGCATATGGCCTTTTAGTGAGGAAGCTATACAGACGGCGGTGTGAGGATCGACTCCCCCGGACCTCCGACGGGGAAACTGTGGGGGCAGTACCGCTCTGTGCGCATGAGCATAGATTGAAAACCTATGAGTCAATCGCAACGAAAATGGCCAGAACAACGGCAGACTCGGACCCACGGCCTATCAAATCCTGCATCCAAATCAATGCATTTTAATGTATGAAGGATTCTGAGCTGATTGGGCACCGCCCTTATCTTGTCAGCGCTTAAGTCGCTAGTTGCGTAATGCTCGCAATCCATCCTTGCTTCTGAGTCAGCCGGAGAGTCAGCCACCACCAGACAAGACTAGACAAGACTTTGCGCCATTAGACCCGGCCAAGACGTATTCAATAAGGTCTTGCAGCCTTTTCGGCCTTTTGCTTCTGAGTTCGTTCTTTTTTTTTTTTTTTCTTCCGTCTTATGTCTTGTTCTCGCATCTCCCCAGCGAGAGGGCACACCAAAGATGCTCTCGCATAACTCCCAAGCCTTAACCATAGGCTCCGTGGCCCTCGTGTTAACGACCCTCAGCAGTATTCCGGCCGTGAAGAGCATCGCTGCGCGCACCCGCCGTACCCTAACCGAGCGAGATGACCCCGCCACCGAAAAGGCCGCTTATCATGACGAGGACGGTGTGGCGACGGAGGAATCGCTTCTCAAGTTCTCGGATACCTGGCAGCGTGCCGCCATCATCCTGTTTTCTTCGACTGGGCTTCTTGCGACACTGGGAATTGCAATCTTGACCACACTGAACTCCCACACGAAGAACCCGCTCTTCGCGTGGCTTCAGTTCGCCATTTGGGTTTGTACACACCACAAACTTGGGGAAGACGTGATATTGGCTCGGTTTGGCAGCTAATGTCCTGTATCTTAGCTACTGCTTCTTTTCCAAGGAGCCGTTTTCTTCGTCGAGCCCAAATCGACGGAACGATACACTCTGGGTCATTTCGCCTTCCTGGGTAGCCTCTTCACGATCCTTGCCGTCGGCTTCGAGCTTTACAGCAATGATCTGTTTCGCAATAGTATCACGGACGATGAATTGTGGCTCAGTCTGACCACCGTTCAGCTTGCAAGTGCTGTTCTAAGAGCGTTGGCCAGCATCCTGCTTCCCCGTCGCCCGGATGTCTTTCACGACGGTATTTTGATCGACAGAGAATTCTCGGGATCCGCATTCAGCCGATATTCATTCGCCTGGGCCAGTGGCCTGCTCAACTACACCGCGAAGAACCGCACGCTGGCCCTCACGGATTTGCCTAAGCTTCGAGCCCAGACACGAGCAGAAACCCTTCATCCTCGCTTTGAGCAAGCCAAGCAGTCTCGCAAGACATGGCAAGCTATCGTCCGGGCGCACTGGCCAGCGATACTCTCGACCCTGCTTCTCACTCTGCTGGTGGGTCTTTTGAGCATCGGCCCACAGATGGCGCTTCTCAATATCCTAGAAGCCTTGGAGGCCCGAGGAAGCGGCGACTGGGACCCGCTGCGGGCAACATCCTGGATTGTCGGCCTGGGATCCCTGATGATTATCTATTCGCTGTTTGAGGCTTGGCTGTTATGGGTGGTATGTGCGAAGCTCTTCATTCCCATCTATGCGGAGATCTCAGCCCTAGTTTTCGCCAAGTCGATGCGTCGCAAAGACGTCAAGAACGTCCAAAAGTCGAAAGAAAAGTCCAATGCGGAAAGCACAACAGAAGCTGGATCGGGGACCAAGGAGGAAGAGGAGGAGCTCGATGATGAGGCGGCCGTGAAAAAGACGCGACAGAGCATTATCAACCTGGCCGCCGTCGACGGAAGACGCATCACTCAATTCACCACATTTGCCTACCTCATCCCATCCTCCATCTTCAAGCTAATTCTCGGGTGTGGCTTCTTGATCAAAATCCTAGGATGGCGCAGCGCTCTGTCCGGCATCGCTGTTGCGGTCTTGGTCACACCTTTGAACTCCTTCGCAGCCAAACGCTACACGGGCGCTCAGGTCAAGCTCATGAAGATGAGAGATCAGAAGCTGGCCATTGTCACAGAGGTACTCCAGGGAATTCGCCAGATCAAGTTCTCGGGCCTCGAAGCACAGTGGGAAGCCCGGATCCGGGAGGCGCGAGAGAAAGAATTGAGCGCTCTGTGGAGGTCGTTCTTTTTCGACATCATTCTGATGGGCATCTGGATCCTTGGGCCCATTGGCCTCTCTGCAGTCTCGTTGACAGTCTATGCCATGCTCCATGGTGGCCTCTCTGCCTCGGTCGCATTTACTGCCATGTCCGTCTTCAGTTCCCTCGAGCTTTCCCTTGCCATCTTGCCCGAGATCATCTCCCAGGGCCTGGAGGCCAAGGTCAGCGCGGACCGAATCGATACCTACATGGCCTCATCCGAAAGGGTGATTACTACCATGCCCGCCGATGAAGTCGCGTTCAAGGATGCCTCGGTCGCATGGCCATCGGAGCAGGAAGCTGGAACCGCAGAGGACACCGATCGCTTTGTCCTACGCAATCTCGACCTTGCCTTTCCCAACCAGGGCCTCAGTATCGTGTCGGGTCGCACAGGGTCTGGCAAAAGTCTACTCCTGGCTTCGATCCTTGGGGAAGGTGACTTGCTTCAGGGAACAGTACATGTGCCTGTACCACCTTCCATTGAAGCTCGGTTCGATCATCGGGCCACGAGTGCCGATTGGATCATCGATTCAGCCATTGCCTATGTCGCTCAAATCCCATGGATTGAGAACGCAACAATCAAGGATAATATCTTGTTCGGACTGCCCTACGATGAAAAGCGTTACCGGAAGACTATCTCTGCGTGCGCGCTGCAGAAGGACCTGGAGATGTTGCCCGATGGCGATCTGACCGATATCGGAGCGAACGGGGTCAATCTTAGTGGTGGCCAGCGATGGCGAGTCTCGTTTGCACGCGCCTTGTATTCGCGTGCGGGCATCCTTATCATGGACGATATTTTCAGTGCTTTAGATGCTCATACCGGGCGTTATGTCTACGAAAACGCACTCACCGGTGAGCTTTGCCGGGGCAGAACGCGCATTCTGGTGACGCATCATGTTGGCCTGTGTCTTTCTCGCGCGGACTATTGGGTGGAATTGGAAGATGGAAACGTTCGCTATGCTGGCCCGGTCACTGAGGACAAACGCTCAAATCACCCAGGGCACCCTCTAAATGGGGGGGATGGCGGTGATGAGATAGCGCTCATCGAAGAGGAATCCGTTGAACAGGTAATCTCCCATACTTCCCATCGGCGGCTTAGTACTGTACAGCAGGAGACGACAGCCAAGCCGGCTGCGGCGAAGAAGTTTGTCGAGGACGAAAAGCGAGAGGTTGGCTCTGTCCGATTTTCAGTTTACAAGGCCTATTTCTCTATCGGCGGCCACAGACTTCGATGGTACATCACGGCGATTGTATTTCTCGGTTACACTTCCTTCTTGGTCGGCAGGGTAAGCATCAACACGCACCTTCTTAAACATCAGTATATGCCATCGGACTTGGACTGACTGACATTTCTCACAACCATAGTCGTGGTGGATTAACGTGTGGACTGGCTCGTCATCGTCATCGCAGACCCATGCCAGCCTCAAACAGTACAGCATGGTTATGTGGCAACAGCCTATATCGAATGTCAACACAGCACCCATAGACTCAGACCTCAAGATGTACCTAGGGATCTATATCGCAGTCAGTGTGCTTGCATGCGTGATGGGCACCCTGCGCTTCTACTTGATCCTCTCGATGAGTGTCCGCGCAGCCCGCAATCTCTTCAACCGCCTGACATACGCCGTGCTCCGTGCTCCCATGCGCTGGCTGGATACTGTACCGCTGGGTCGGATCTTGAACCGTTTTACATCCGACTTTAATTCCGTGGATTCGATCATCGGATACCAGCTAGCCTTTGTGGTGACGCAAATGCTTAATGTCTGCGGAATCGTGGTGGCAGGCGTTCTGGTCAGTCCGCTGGTGATTATCCTCGCCGTGATCCTTCTGGTCGTTTGTCTCAGCCTGGCCCTGAAATACTTGGCGGGGGCGCGAGAGGTCAAACGCCTCGAAAGTACTGCCAAGAGCCCTATCTTCGAGCATTTCGGGTCCAGCCTGGCGGGACTAGTCACCATTCGCGCATTCAGCAAAGCAGATGTCTATACGGGCATGATCTACAAGAGGATCAACGCGCACGCGCAAGCCTGGTGGGCCATGCTACTGTTCAACCGATGGCTGACTTTTCGCATGAGCGTCGTTGGCGCACTCTTTGCCACGTTGACTGCGGCTTTGATTGTGAGTCTGCCAAGTATCTCAGCCTCGCTCGCCGGGTTTGCACTTAGCTTCGGGTTGCTATTCAACACGGCGATTGGTATGGCGCTGCGGAGCTATGCAGATGTCGAACTCAGCATGAATGCGACCGAACGAGTCATCGAGTATTCCAAGATCGAACTCGAGAACCAGGGCGGCGTTGAGCCTCCCGCGGCGTGGCCTACCGAGGGTCGTCTGGAGGTCCAGGATCTGGTCGTAGGATACGCGCCTGATTTGCCTCCGGTTCTCAAGGGTTTAAGTTTTGCTGTTGAGAAGAACCAACGAGTTGGCGTCGTTGGCCGCACGGGTGCTGGAAAGTCGTCATTGACTCTGGCTCTGTTCCGAATCCTCGAGGCCCGCGAGGGTAAAGTCTTGATTGATGGGCTGGATGTTGCTAAACTTACGCTGCACAGCCTGCGCACTCGGCTCGCTATCATCCCTCAGGATCCGGTCCTATTCTCCGGCACTGTGCGGTTCAACCTTGACCCTTTCGAGGAGTATACCGACGGAGAACTGTACGACGCCCTGGCACGGGTGCATCTCATTTCCGAGAACGAGGGGGAGGTCGCTACAGCTGCCGACCCCACAGGTCCAACGCATCGTCCAAACACAAACAAATTTACCTCGCTGTCTGCTCCAATCTCAGAAGGGGGTCTGAATCTGTCCCAAGGCCAGCGTCAACTGCTCTGCCTTGCGCGCGCAATTGTATCGCGCCCGAAGATCATGTTCTTGGACGAAGCCACATCGGCCGTGGACATGGAGACGGATGCCCTCATTCAGCAGTCCATCCGCGCCGAGTTCGGCCGCAATGATACCACACTGCTGGTAATCGCGCACCGACTGAGTACCATCGCAGATTTTGACCGCATCTTGGTCATGGATGCCGGACGCGCGGTTGAATTCGGGGCACCCAAGGAGCTACTGGGGATCAAGAACGGGGTGTTCAGGAGCTTGGTAGATAACAGTGGCGAGAAGGAAGTGTTGGAAAAGATTATTCTCCGGGATGACTAGACAGCTGGGGTCGCCGGAACAGCGATGGTCCAGCACATCTGCTTTTTCAAGATCTGATGAAAGTGATACATGTATCTAACATATAATGCTCATCCGCCTGGATTCACTCTCGGGTGTATTGCAAGACTGCGGGCATTAATAGGCCAAATAGAAGCGAGCAGGAAGAACAATAGAAAGAAATCGAGGGGCTAAAGATCAAGATATCATGGCATTGAGCACTTCATATAGGTATATCCTGGCTTAGCTAAACCAGGCAACTATCTACAGGAAACAAAAAAACGCATAAAACGTCTTATAACAATACGACCCCAGACCCCTGAACACTACAGGTCGCATACATCCCCGACCTCATCACCAGCCATCTTCTCCGGCGCCAGCCCTTCTTGCCGTCCCGGCGTTTACCTTTCCCATCGCTGATTTCGGCGGGACTGCTCCTGTGGGAGTTCAAAGAAGCGAGGAATGGAGAATCAATGCCGGAGACATTGAGGAAGGCGGCGATATTCTCGATATCCAAGAGAAACGCGCGGTGAGTGGTGTCTTTATTTCACTATGTTTCGGGTCTTTGTGGCTCAGAATCCATTGCCAGGCACCCTACGAAGTCGCCCACTGACCTGACGACAACAGGCTACTATTACTTGCAGCTCCAGGACCAACAAGTCCAAGACCAAGTTTAAGGCGGCCACCCCAACCGCCGAAGCACAAGCCAAAGCCGGAGGGTTTGCGACGAACACCAAGAGCGGCTACCCTCACCAGTACCAGAACAATGATAAGCTCAAGTGGAGGATCGAGCTATGTGACGCCTCGCCGGAAGGCACAGATATCAAGCTTCTGGAGTATCCGATCTACTGGACTGGAGTTAAAAAGAAGGCGTGGACTAAGGATAAGAAAAACAACAACCAAGGGTGCGATTGGAAGACTCCCATCCGAGTGGTATATTTGGATGGGACCGACAACGAAGTGGTCTACTGTGGTGTTATTATCTATGCAGGTCCAACAATCCGGTTAAGGGTTACTTTGTTAAGTGTTCTTGAGGGGCTTTCTCTTCCGCATTGTGTTCGGTCTTGTTCTCGTTCTGATTGTTTTTGTTCTGCGTTCTGGAATATATCGATATCTGCCTCATCTGGATTTCTCTTCCCTGCGCTGCGTACTGTATAGAAAATAAACATTGAGTTGTATGCTGCATTCTTGGCGCAATAATTGAATTTCATCCTTGCCTCTCCCAGATTTTGCTTGTTTGATTTGCATTCCCGACCGTCTCATCGCCCACGTAATATATGTCTACATCAGCACAAGGCAGTAAATGCTTCTGCCAAGAGAATATCCAGCCTTAATCCAGTTTTCAGAGGTGCGTCGGCTTGGACTCACGGACAGCCTCAATTAGTGACCTACTTCTCTTTGTTCCTGTATGCTTAAGTGCATAGTACATAAAAATATATGCGCCTGGGATCTTAAGCCATTATAGTCTAAGCTATATAGTCTGAAATACTTAGTATTAGTTATAATTAGATTAGCAGAATTATTCCGCCTAAATTATATATATATATAAAAATATTTTTTAATTTTGTTTTCTTAAAAATGATAAGCTTTATTTTTATAAGACACCTGCTGGCTATAGCTAAACTATTAAAAAATTAAATCTGTTCTAATTTAAAAGAGAAATCTATATAAATAATTTATACGTAGATAAAAATAAGAAAAAAAACAGAATTACTACTTTTTTTAATACAAAAAGCTAGATTTATAGTATAATATACCTGCTTACTATACAGTTTTAGAAATATAATTTACTAATTTATAAAATGAACTAGAAATAATATATAATCTATAAATATTTTAATTTATGGACTCTCCACCGGACTTATATAGTTTAATCCGATAGAATTAAATAAAATTATAAAATAAATATATTATTTTAATACTATTTATTATAAATATATAAAACTATTAAATATTTATATAATTATTCATTTTTTTAGTTTTTAGTTATTAATTATACTAATAAGTCTTTTTTTTCTAATGATTTTTATTATCTTTTTTTAATTATATTTTTTTTATTTATAAACTAATTCTATAAATAGCCGTTTTTTTAGAATAATATATTTAGTATGTAATTTTTCTTTTTTAAACAAGACTCTCTTTTACTTCAAAGGAAACTTTTTTTATTTATTGTTAGGAACTACTTGACGCAGTAGACACGCTGGTTAGGCAAGGCAAACACAATAGTTAAAAAACAGTCTCCTATTGATTTTAAGACTAATTCTTAAGAAATATTCTTCTCTAAAAAATTTTAGAATAATATATTATATAAAAAAAAGAAGTAAGTAATATAATAATATAAATATTCAGATTAAAAGCCTGGTAAATCAGTATTAACCCCAAAATAGACTATTATAATAGTAGATATAGATTACTATACTAGAAGATATTATATAATAATTATACTTTTTTATTAAGCTGGATTATTTAATATAATAATATAATTATAAATAGCTTTATTATTTATTTTAATTAGATATTTCTACTAGTAATATTTTTTAAATAGTAAAGTTTGGTATTGTAGTAGTAGAAGAATTATTTAATAAACTATATATTATATAAATAAAAGATTTTAAAATAATAAATAAAGTATATATTTTATTAATAATCTTATTAGAATCCGATATAAAATATATATATAAATAAAAAAAAATTAATATATTTTTATTTATTTTTATATTTTAACTCTTTACTAAATCTTTTTTTTTATATTTTTTTTTCTTACTATATTTACTTTTATTTTTATTATTTATTTTATATTTATTTGTTAATTTATTTTTTTAAAGCTATTATCTCTATTTTTTTTTAATATAATATTAATAACTATTTACTATTATTTAGCTGATATATCTATTATACTTAAAATCTTCTTTTATTTCTATTATTTAAAAACTAGTATTAAAAAGTTTAATATTACTAATATAAAAAGTTTTATTTTTAGTTATATTTTTAATACTATAGCCTCTGTAGTATATAAATAATATTTTAATAAAAACTAGATTTATTATTAAATATATTTTAACAGCTTTTTAGTAGATTTATTAGATAAATAAAAAATTAGATTTTAGTTAATATATTAAAAAATACTATAGAATTCTTACAGATCTTAGACTAGTATAAAAAGTTTTTTATTAGTTATACTATTTTTAATTAAAATCTAAAATAAAATCTAATATTTTATATTTAAATTAGCTACTTAATTCTAGTTCTAACTACTAGTTTTAAAACAGCCGAGCTGGTCTACTATTATAAGTATAAACTAACCGGTATTAATAAGTTTAAGATAATTATTTATAGAGTGGATTAATCTGACTGTTATATCTTAATCTTAATCTGATTATAACCCGGCGGTTAGATTAAGATATAAAAAAATTTTAATCATACAGTTACAGTTAGATTAAAATATAACTATTATTTTAACTATTTATATCTACCGGTTAAAAAAATTAGATATAATAAATAGATTAATAACTGCAGATTAATTAATAATATATATATTTTTTATATACAGATAATATATAAAGTATAATATATTTTTAATTATAATATAATAATATTATTTAGATTTAGCTTATCTACTTAATTTATTTAATTTATTTAATCTATTTAATCTATTTAATCTATTTAATCTATTTAATCTATTTAACCTATTTAATCTATTTAATCTATTTAATCTATTTAATCTATTTAACCTATTTAATCTATTTAATCTATTTAACATATTTAATCTGTTCAATCTATTCAACCTATTCGACCTGCTTGATTTTTTTTCCTGTGGTTCTGAGGGGTATACCGTGCTTTAAAAAAATATTTATAAAATCTAGTATAAGAAATATAAAATCTGATATTAAATTAACTAATAAGATTATATTATTTTTTATACTGTTTAGAATAGTAATTATAATAGTAAAAAAATTAAAAAAACCGGATCTCTATCTTTATCTAAATATATATAATATTTAAGAACTCAGATAAAGCTAGCTTTTTTATTTTTAATAATAATTTATTTTCTAAATTATTTTTAAAATTATTTATATTCTTATTTTTATTAATATAAAAAATAGTAATTATCTTATTCTTTTTTTATTTTTTAGATATAAAAATAATCGAATCCGGATTAAAATTATTAAAAATATTCTGGTATTTTTTATTAATAGTAAAATAATTAGTATATATCTAAAATATTATTATTTTAATTATATTAGAATAAAAACGGCTCCGGTAATAATAATAAATATTTTAAGAATTATTAAATAAATATTTAATATTAATACTATTAGTAGTAACTAAAACAAAATTTCTAGTTATTTAATAAAAAATAAAAAACTAATTACAGCAGGACTTTTAGTAAATAAAAATATAAATATATTTTATAATATTTAAAATAATATTAGTTTAATTAAAAATATTTTAATATATTATATATTTTTAATATTTAAATATATTTTAAGTTTTTTAAATATCTCGGCTGCTGGTAAGAATTTTTAGTATTTAGAAATATTATAAAAAACTTTATCTAGATTTAATAATAATTTAAAAATAGTTAATAATATATTAATAGCCAGATTCTAACTGTAATAAAAATAGAATATTTTTTTAAAAATAGTTTAGTACTTAAAATACTAGTTAATATTATTATTTAATTAGATATTCTTTTTAAACTTCTTAAGCTTTAATATCGGATTTAAAATAATTATAATAATATAAATATAGCCTTCTATTTAGTAAATATAATAATAGTATTTTTAGAACTTTTAATATATATTTTGTAAGTCTTTAAGAATCTTTTTTTAAAATACCTGCTTTTTTATTAGTTGGTTAATTAAGTAATCTAGATAATTAAAAAAATTATTATAAATATTATAAATTTTATAAACAGAAGGCCTACTATTTTTAGATAAATATAATATAAAAAAAATATAAAGATTTAAGAAAATATTCTATTTATTTCTACTTAATTATAGTAAAGCAAAAATAATTAATATTATTATAATTATAATATTAAATAAAACTGTTAATTATTTAACAAAAATTAAATATTTAGTAAATTATAAAATAGATTAAGTTTCAGCAAGTTTTATATTTAAAAAAAATAGTAAACTAAGTTTAATTTAAATTATTAAATAAACTGGAATTTTTTATAATATTAAGAGCTTATATTTATAAATTATATAATTTTCTAAATTTATAATTAAGAATTAGTATTATTAGCTATTATTAAAAAAAGACTTTTAGAATCTGTTTATAAAAAACTAATTTAGATAATCTCTACTATAGTAAAGACTTTTTATATTAGTTTTAAGAAAATTATCCAGTTAAAATAAGAAATATTTTTTAATTAAAACTGGTCCAGTAGTCTACTATTAAAAGAACTTGGTTTTCGGCAGAGAGATAAAGTTATAACATTAATTATCTATTTAAATTAAATATACTTAATAGTTTAGAGTAATAGACAATAGATAAATATAAAATATAAAACTTAATTCTAAAAGTTCTATTTATTATAAACTATAGAGGTCTAGAAAAAATAATAATTAAAAAAGATTTATATTAAAA
Organism: Aspergillus fijiensis CBS 313.89; assembly: GCF_003184825.1. NCBI lineage: Eukaryota > Fungi > Ascomycota > Eurotiomycetes > Eurotiales > Aspergillaceae > Aspergillus > Aspergillus fijiensis. The sequence goes on along the minus strand of NW_024469046.1, from coordinate 43,386 downwards.
GAATATATAAATATTTATAATAGTTTTTTATTTAGTATTTAATTAATTATTTATTTAAATATTATTAATAATATTTTCTTTTTATAATTCTTACAAAGATAGTAGCTTATAAAACTAATTTTTAAGTTTTTAATTTCCGGGTATTATAAAATATAAAGATAAATAATACAGTAGATATAAAAGATTTTATTAGAAAATAATATATTTTTTTAAAAGCTGTTTTATATTATTAATATCTTATTTAACTAAAGTAAAATAGCAGTTTTCAAGCTTATATATAGGCTTTAAAAAGATTATCTTCTATTATTAATTCTGGAAAATAGAATATTTTTTTTATAAGTTAAATATAAAATAATCTTCCAATTCTTTATAACACACGTAATCTGGAGATTTAGAAAAAGAAATCTAGCTTAAGAAACTTATCTTAGTTTAAGTATTATTATAGTTTATAAATATTTAAAAAATAAAAAAAAGAGCTTAATAGTATTTTTTAAAAATAAGCTAGATAATTATAATTAACTTATAATTCTAAGACTATTCTGCAAATAATAGATATAGAAAGAAAAAAATAAAAGATTTTATAAAAATAGTTTATTTTATTTTAAAATATATTTTTATATAAATATAATCTATTATATTTTAAATATAGTTAAGGCGCCTGCCGCATCTTATTTATTTTAATTGGTCAGATTAGTCAGATTAGTTAGATTATTCTAATATTTATAAAAGAAATCTAAAAAAAACTTATATAAAATTCTTTATAAAAAATATAATATCTATAAGAGCTGTTTAAATAATTAAAAACTAATCTATTTAATACTAAAATATAAGAATTTCAAGCGTGGGGAAAGAAGAAAAAAAAATACAAGTCTACAGCTAGAGTGGCTAACGGCCAGGTCAGGTCAGGTTAATTAGAAATTTTATATCTGACCGCCAGGTTATAGCTAGGTTAAGAAAATTTTTATATCTTATTATAATATAACTAAAAAAAAATAATTAACTGTTTTAACTATTTTTAATATTAAAATCTATTTACTATATCTATTTGGGCTTTAATATAGTTAAGATATATTTAAATTAAGTAGTTATTAATCTAACTATCTTAATAATTATTTAAAAGTATATAAAAATAAGCTTTTTAAATCAGAAAAAAATAATTAAAAAAAATATTAGTATCTTTTTTATCTCTATTTTAAAGAATTAATCAGAGAATTCTGATAATATTAATAAAATTTAGTTTTTTATAAAATTATAGTTTTTATAGTAAGAAATATATATAAAAATATATAATTATAACTTAGTTTAAGCCGTATATCTTAATTATAATATATAATATTAGAAAAACTATATATTTACTAATAATTAGACTACTAAAAATAAATATACTATTTTTATTTTATTATTCTTTTTTTTACTTTAGCTTAGATAGTCTATTATATTTTTATTTTAATTTAAAAAAACTAAATTATCTTTGTAATAAATTAAACTTAAAAAAAAATCTGTATAATATTATTTATATAGTCTTTTTCGGCAACCGTACTTTCTAATAATTATTTTATTAAATACCAGATATTATAAGAATAGTCTACTATTTTTATTCTTTTAATCTAGTTGACCTTTTTTTCTTTTTTAATCTAGTTAATCTTTTTAATCTATTTAATCTTTTTAACTTTAAGTATTCTAGAAATCTGCTATTAACTATTCTAACTAATCTAACTAACTAAAATAAATAAAATACAGCAGGCGCCTTAGCTGTGTTTAAAATATAATAGATTATATTTATATAAGAATATATTTTAAAATAAAATAAACTGTTTTTATAGAATTTTTTATTTTCTTTTTATATCTATTATTTGTAGAATAGTTTTAGAATTATAAATTAATTACAGTTATTTAGCTTTTTTTAAAAAATATTATTAAATCTTTTTTTTCTGTTTTTTAGATATTTATAAATTATAATAATACTTAAACTAAGATAAGCTTTTTAAGTTAGATTCTTTCTTTTTTTTTAAATCTCTAAATTAAGCGTGTTATAAAGAATTAAAAGATTATTTTATATTTAACTTATAAAAAAATACTCTATTTTCTAGAATTAATAGTAAAAAATAATCTTTTTTAAAGTTTATATACAAGCTTAAAAACTACTATTTTACTTTAGTTAAAAAAAAATATTAATAATATAAAATAGTTTTTAAATAAATATATTATTTTCTAATAAAATCTTTTATATTTATTATATTATCTATCTTTATATTCTATAATACCCGGAAATTAAAAACTTAGAAACTAGTTTTATAAACTATTATTTTTATAAGAATTATAAAAAGAAAATACTATTAATAGTATCTAAATAAATAATTAGTTAGATACTAAATAAAGAACTATTACAAGTATTTATTTATTTTTTTAATATAAATTTTTTTTAATTATTATTTTTTTTAGGTCTCTACAGCCTATAATAAACAGAATTTTTAAAATTAAATTTTATATTTTATAATTATCTATTATTTACTATTCTAAACTGTTAAATATATTTAATTTAAACAGATAATTAATCTTATAATTTTATTTTTTTACTAAAAATCAAGTTCTTCTTATTAAGTATAGATTAAAGAATATTTCTTAGAGTTATTAACAACTATATATATATAGTAGTTATTAAAGTTTTTAAATATTAAATAAATATTAATTATAGTAGACTACTAAACTAATCTTAATTAGAAAATATTTCTTACTTTAACTGGATATTTTTTAATAAAAAATATAAATTATTATAAAGTTCTACTAGGCTTCTGACTAATATCTGAATCTTATACTAGTAAGAATCTAGTTATAATTATTTTATTAGTCTTATATAAATATAATCTGTTTTATTAGTTATTAGATATAATAACTAATAATACTAGTAATAATAGTTTAATATTTAGTATAATCTTATCTAAACTCTAGATTTAGTTTAATTAAAGTATTCAGCTTTATAATACTTTACTCAACTCTGATCTTATAATAATTATTTAAAACTAGTATTATATATTTTATTTTAATTATATAATTTAGCTTGTAGTTAATACTCTTCTATCAAAACTTTAGATTAAGATTTTAAATAATACTATTGAATATATATAAAAAAATTATAATAAAAGTCTTAAAGCCCCTTCTAATATTTTAAGAATTTTTAAAAAAATATATTCTAAAAGCTATGTATAAAAAACTAATATAAAGAGTCTTTACTATAGTAAAGACTATTTAAATTAATTTTTTATAAACAGATTTTAAAGGTCTTTTTTTAATAATAGCTAATAATACTAATTCTTAATTATAGATTTAGAAGATTATATAATTTATAAATATAAGTTTTTAATACTATAAAAAGTTTTAGTTTATTTAATAATTTAAATTAGACTTAATTTATTATTTCTTTTTAACTATAAAACTTACTGGAACTTAATCTATCTTATAATTTACTAAATATTTAATTTTTATTAAGTAATTAATAATTTTATTTAATATTATAATTATAATAATATTAATTATCTTTATTTTATTATAATTAAATAAAAATAAATAAAGTATTTTTTTAAGTTTTTATACTTTTTTTTTCTTTTTATATTATATCTATTTAAAAACAGTAGGCCTACTGTTTATAAGATTTATAATATTTATAATAATCTTTTTAATTATTTAGATTATTTAATTAACCAACTAGTAAGAAAACAGATATTTTAAAAAAAAAGATTCTTAAAAACTTATAAAATATATATTAAAAGCTTCGAAAATACTATTATTATATTTATTAGATAAAAGACTATATTTATATAATTATAACTATTTTAAATCTAATATTAAAGCTTAAAAAGTTTAAAAAGAATATCTAGCTAAATAATAATATTAACTAATATTTTAAGTACCGAACTATTTTTAAAAAAGTATTTTATTTTTATTATAATTAGAATCTGATTATTAATATACTATTAATTATCTTCGGATTATTATTAGATCTGGATAAAATCTTTTATAATATTTTTAAATATTAAAGATTTTTACTAGCAGCTGAGATATTTAAAAAACTTAAAATATATTTAAATATTAAAAATATATAGCTTATTAAAATATTTTTAATTAAACTAATATTATTCTAGGTATTTTAAAGTATACTAATATTTTAACTTACTAAAAGTTCTACTATAATTAGTTTTTTATTTTTTATTAGATAACTAAAGATTTTCTTTTAGTTATTACTAATAATATTAGTATTAAATATTTATTTAATAATTTTTAAGATATTTATTATTATTACTAAAGCTGTTTCTATTCTAATATAATTAAAGTAGTAATATTTTAAATATATACTAATTATTTTTATATTAGTAAAAAGTACCAGAATATTTTTAATAATTTTAATTTAGATTTAATTATTATTATATTTAAAAAGTAAAAGAAGAATAAAATAATTATTATTTTTTATATTAATAAAAATAAGAATATAGATAATCTTAAAGATAATTTAGAAAATAGATTATTATTAAAAATAAAAAAGCTAGCTTTATCTAAGTCTTTAAATATTATATATATCTAGATAGAAATAAAGATCTGGTTTTTTTAATTTTTTTGCTATTATAATTATTGTTTTAAACAGTATAAAGAATAGTATAATCTTATTAATTTAGAAGAGATTAAGCAGGTCGAACAGATCGAATAAAGTAAATAAATTAAATAGATTAAATAAATTAAATAGGTCAAATAGATCAAATAGATTAAATAGATTAAATAGATTAAATAGATTAAGTAAAAAAGCTAAATCTAGATAATATTATTATATTATAATTAAAAATATATTATACTTTATATATTATTTATATAAAAAAAATATATATATTATTAATTAATCTACAGTTATTAATCTATTTATTATATCTGATTTTTCTAACCAGTAGATATAAATAGTTAAAATAATAGTTATATTTTAATCTAACTATAACTATATAATTAAAATTTTTTTATATTTTAATCTGACCGCTAGGTTATAGCCAGGTTAAGGTTAAGATATAACAGTCAGGTTAATCCACTCTATCTACAGCTTATCTATTACAGGACAGCTTAAAAAATAAAAAAAATAAATACTATTATTATAGTAAACAGACTAGTTAAATTTATTAGATATACTAGATACACTAAATATACTAGATTAACTGGATAATTCAGATATCTGGGATACTTAGGATATTAGAAGTATTTAAGATGCTTGGAATATTCGGAATATTTAAGATACTTAAAATATTTACAATATTTAAGGTGTTAGAGTATTTAAAATATTTAAAATATTCAAGATACTTAAAATATTTACTGTTCTTATAACATTTAATAAAATAATTATTAGAAAATACAGTTACCAAAAAAGATCATATAAATAATATTATATAGATTTTTTTTTAAATTTAATCTATTATACAGATAATTCAGCTTTTTTAGATAGAAATAAGAATATAATAGACTATTTAAGCTGAATTAAAAAAAAAAATAATAAAATAAAAATAATATTTTATTTTTAGTAGTTTAATTATTAGTAAATATATAGTTTTTTTAATATTATATATTATAATTAAGATTTACAGCTTAAACTAAGCTATAAATATATATTTTTATATATATTTTTTACTATAAGAACTATAATTCTATAAAAAGCTGAATTTTGTTAATATTATTAGAATTTTTTAATTAATTTTTTAAAATAAAAATAAAAAAGATATTAATACTTCTTTTTATTATTTTTTTCTGATTTAAAAAGCTTATTTCTATATACTTTTAAATAATAGTTAAAATAGTTAGATTTATAACTATTTAATCTAGATATATCTTAACTATACTAAAGCCTAAATAGATATAGTAAATAAGTCTTAATATTAAAAATAATTAAAATAATTAACTGTCTCTTTTTTAGCTATACTGCGGTTAGATATAAAATTTTTTTAATCTAATTATAACCTGGCGGTCAGGTATAAAAATTCTAATTAACCTGACCTGACCTGGCTGTTAGCCACTCTAATTATATATTTTCTTATTAATTTTCTATTAATTTATAAGTTAATTTATTAGTCTAATTTGATTTTTTATTATTTTCTTATTATAGACTGTTATTCTATTACAGATAATCCGACTATACTTTATCTAATATCTAGAATTAACAGATTTTTTTTATAAACTAAAATTAAGTAAATATTTTTTCGAGAGGATTTATTATAAAGTATATATTATATATAATAATAAGATCTTTCTCTAGGATTTTTATATTTAGAAAGTTTAAATAGTCTTAGTTTTTTACTACTTATTTCTTATAATAATAATATTAATTAATTAGATTAATCTAATAGTTTTTTAATAAAAGTCCAGCTTATTTATAAGAGTTTTTATTTTATTTATATATTTTAGTATTAAACTTTAAATATATTTAATATAGTAATTTAATATAGATTCGATTATTTTTCTTATATTTAGAAATAAAATATTTTTTATTATTTTAATTTTTTTTTATTTTTTATAGCTTTAAATAGCTTGTTAGGCGTTATTTATAAATTTTTTTAAAATCTATTTATTATATTTACTTAGCTAGTCTGTCTATTTAACTAGAAAATACTATTTATTATTAAAAGTCAGTTTGTTTTTAATATTTTTAATTTTAAACTTTTTTTTTTTTTCTAAATCTAAAAAGTAGAGTTGGTTTTATTAATTTATATTAGATTTCTATTATTTTAATAATAATAAATAAAGAATATTATAGATTCGACTATAATAGTTAGATAAAAAAATTTAATATATTTATTTTTTAATAACTGTTAGAATCTTAAAAAATTAAATATATTAAAAAGCTAGCTTCTAAAAAAAATCTTAATTTTTAAATTCTTAGTAGACAGCTTTACTAGATTTTTTTTAAAGTTATTAGCTGGTGCTTTTTATTATAATATTTTTTTTATATTTTATTAGCTTTTTACTAATAATATTATAGATTTTTTTATAGTATAGCTAACTTATTAATTTAATTTTTAGCTGTAGGAATTTTTTTTTAGAAAATACTAATCTTAGTATAAAAATAAAAATTAAGTAAATAATCTAAAAAAGTTTTAAAAAAAAGTAACTAATAGTTAAATTTAAAATATTATTATAAATAAATTAAATAAAAAACAGTAGAACAGACTAATTTAGTTAATTTTTATTAATAAAATATTAAAAATATTATTTAAAAGTCTAATTAATTTTTTTAGTTTAATTATTAGTCTGAGGTCGAAACGTTGTTAATAAATAGAATTTAATTTAAATATAATATATAACTTAAGACTAAAATTTACTAGTAAAAAAAAAACTTCTATTTAAGATTATACTTTATAGTAGTTTAAATTAAAATTTAATCTTTTTATAAAAATATTTAGTAAATTCTGAAGTAGTAATATTATATAAAATAAATAGAAATTAATACTACTTTATAAATTTATTAATAATAATAAAAATTAAATTTAGAATATTATTTTTTATTATAATAAAAGATAGACTTATAATAAAATCTATAAATAGTTTAATAAAAAGTCGGCTAGAAATCAGTAGTAATTTAAACTTACTATATAATTTATATTTAATAAATATAACTTTTTAATATATAGAATACTTTTTGATATAAATAATTATATTTTTTATAAAAATTTATTTAATAAAACTTTCTTCTAAAAAGAGCTTTTATTTTTAATTATTTAAAATAGTCTACTAGTTAATTATTATAATAAAGTCTTAAAAAATATTACTAAAAACTTTCTTTTATAGAAATATATAAGTAGTATTTATATATAATAAGATTATTTTTATTAATTTTCTAATACTTAGATCTAGGGTTATTTTTTAAAATAGTAAGTTTTTAATAAAATATTTTTATATTTCTGTTTTAGATTTTTCTGATTAGAAAATATAATTTTTTATTAATTTTAAAATAAAATAAGTTTTTATTTTTCTATACTCGGAACACTGCTAATATACTAATATATTTATTATAAAATAAGTTTATTTTAATAGTTTTAGAATATAATAAGTTCTTATATCTATATATTTAAAATATTACTAATATATTAATATATAAATTATAAAATATTTTTATTCTAATAATTCAGTTAACTGCTTTTATACCAGTTTATTTATATTTAGATTCTAATAAACTTAACATATGCTAGTAGATATAAGATTTAGAATTTTTTTATAAAAATATTTTATTATATTTTAGCTAGAACTTTTTAAAAACTAGCTGTAATTTTATAAAAGATTTATTAGCTATTTAATATTATATTAATTTTAGAATCTTTATATTTAACAGAATTTTTAAATCTTTTTTTATTTTTAATAATAGATTAGTAGAATTGTATCTACCGGACTAATATTAAATAATAAAATTATAATTATTAAAATATATATATTATTAAGCTTAATAATTATTCAGCTTCAGCTATTTTATAAAAATATAAAAATTTTAATAATCTAAAAAAATTTTAATAGTATATAATAGCTCTTTAAAATATTAATACTAATACTTAAATAAATAAATAATAGTAAAAAACTTTTTATCTAGAATTAAATAATAAGTTTTAATATTATTAAATTTTTTTAACTAGAATATAATAAAATAATATACTTTTTAATAGTTATCTAGCTAGAATAGTATTTCTACTATTCTTTATTAAAAAGTATTTATTTTTATCCAGATTTTTTACTAAAAATTAAAATATTTTAATAAAAATATAGTCTTAAAATAATAGGTAAATATTAGAATACTACTATTTTTTTATTAGTTAATACTATTTTTCTAGGCTTTTTTCTATTTTTAGTACCTTTTAAAAGAAAAGTAAATAATAATATAATTAAAAAATAATTCCTAATAAAATACTAATAAAAATTACAAAATCTTAAGAATATTTAGATCTTATAATATATAGTTAATATTAGCTATATAAGAATATTAAATATCTGTTAGAAATCTATTAACATACTATATAAGAATATAATATATTTTAGAAATTTAATATAAAGATCTGCTTTTTATAAGTATTCTAATACTTAATATAAATAAAGAATATAAAAAAAACAATTTTTTAAAAAATAAGAATATTATCTAAATAAATAATACAGAAAATATTCAATATATTCTAGAAAGCCAAATAAATATAGTTTTAAAGTATAACTAAAATATTAGTTAATTTAAAAAATATAACTAGATACTTAAAATATTTATAATAGATTTAAAAAACTATCTTTTATTTATTTTTTTATTTAATATAGATTTAATAGTATATATTTTAAATATCTAGTTTTAAAAAATATTTAGTCTCTATAATTCTGTCTAAAATTTTAAAATTAAAAATAAAAAATAGTAATTCTTAACAAAAATCTTATTAAGTTTTCTATAATCTATATATAATTAGAGAACTTTATTTTTTTTAATATAAAAATAATAAGAGCTTCTACAGAACTTTTAAAAGATTAAATTTATTTTAATTAAATATTTTTATTAATATAATAATAAAGGGATTAAAGCTTAACTTAAAATAAAAAATAAATAGATTTATATAATAAAGTTTTACTATCTTTTAAATTAATAGTATAGTCTTATAGTCTATAAAAAAAGACTATTAAAAAAATATAAAAAAAAATATTTATAAAATTATAAAGTTCCGAAAATAATATAGCTATATTATATCTAATTTATAAATAATTTAAGAAGATTTTATTTTTTAATAGCCAGATTTTCTCTAGAAGTTTAATTATAGTATAAATATAAATAAGATTTTAATAAGTTTTTATAAATTTTTAAAAAAATAAAATCTTTAATATTTAGATTTTATACTACTACTGTTGATTCTATATAAATAAATAAATTTATAAATTTTTTAAAATAATTATTAAAAATAAAATTAGATTTTCTAAAAAATTTAGATTAAAATTAATAGCTATATAATATCTTATTAATAATTATATAATTCCCCTTAAATTATTAGCTGTAATAGGAATTTTTTATATACTATAGATATTTATAATAAGATAGTTAATTATAAAAACTAATAGAACTATAAAATAGACTATATTTAAATAAAATTATTATATAAATTAATAGCTAATAAAATTAATCTTAATATATAAATCTAAGTCTATATAAATCTTAAGAATATTTTTAAAGCAAATAAATATATTAAAATAAATAACAGTCTCTATTTTAAACCAGTTTATTAAAAATATAAAGATTTTTTTAATTATTATTTTTTTTCTATCGGTTCTAGTTCGATTCTATTTTTATTTTTATAAAAATATTAATTGGCTAAATAGTATTTATTATTATATTTATAATAATAAAAAATTTCTTTTTACTAATTTTTTTTTATTTTAAAAAGATTTTAACGGAAAAAACTTATTATTAAACTATAAAAATTTAGATTTTCTAAGAGTTTTATTTAAATAGTATTTTTATTTTTTTAAATTTTATTTTTTCTTTTAATTTAATATTTTCTAATAATAAATAATAAGAGATACTATTTTCTCTTAGAAGTCCGGTAGTTTTAGTATATATTTATAAATATATTAATTAAATTCTAGTATTAGTTTTAAAAAAATATTAATATATATTTATTCTTTTATTTAAATTTAAAATAATATTTTAAAATATCTAAATAAAAATAAAATTCTTTTAGATTTTATTTATTTTGCTGATAGATCTGTTTAAGCTGTTTTATAATATCTAATTATAAAATAACTATATTTTAAATAAAAAAAAGTCGATTAAATAAAATAATCCTATAATTTTTTAGTATTTCGGCGGTTTTTTAAGGATTTTTTATTAATATATTAGTACTATTTCTACTAATAGATAGAATCTAAATAGCTAATTATAATTAAAAATTTTTAATTTTTTATAAAATACTTCTAAAAAGTTTTTTTAAAAATATATTATAAATTATAAATCTACTCAGTTTTCTGCTATAGACTAAATTAAAAAATAAAAATAAATATTTTTTTAAATTTAATCTTTTTTTTTTCTATTCGAAAAATAAAATAAAATTAATATAATATTATTAAGATTCTGCTAACAACTTAATATTTTTATATTCTATTTATAATACTTAAATCTATTTTTTTAATTATTTTAACTGTTTTAATTAGTAAATAGTAGCTTATACTTTTTAAATATCTATTTAAATTAGATAATATAATTTAAAAACAGACAAAGTATCTTAAGATAATTTTAATAAGAATTTATTAAATAATATATTACTTTTTCTTAGATAACCAAAAAATAAAAAAATTAGAAAATATTAAGAACTATTTAATATAGTAGACATACTGGTTAGGCAAGATAAGTATAATAGTTAAAAAATAGTCTTTTATTAATTTTAAAACTAATTGTTAAGAAATCTTTTTTTAAAGGATTTTAGAATAATATATTATATAAAAAGAAGGGGTAAGCAACATAATAATATAGGCATCCGGATTAAAAGCCCGGCGAATCAGTATCGACCCCGGAGCGGGCTACCATAGTGGTAGATATGGGCTGCTGTAGTGGGAGGTATTGTATAACAGGCAGTTAGATTAAGATATAAAAATCTTTTAATTTTACAGTTAAAATTAAATGAAAATATATTTATTATTTTAACTGTTTATATCTACCGGTTAGAAAGATTAAATATAATAGATAGAATAATAACTGCAGATTAATTTATATTATATATATTTTTTTATATAAATAATATATAAAATATAATATATTTTAAATTATAGTATAGTAATATGATTAAGTTTGAGTTTATTTATATAACCTGCTTAATCTAATTGATCTACTTAATCTAATTAATCAATTTAATCTAATTATTTTATTTAATATAACCAACCTGCTTAATCTAATTAATCTATATTATCTATTTTATCTGAGAAATATATTATATTTTATAAAAAATCTTTATAGAACCTAGTATAAAAAATAATATTTATTATTAAATAGATATATTAATAATATTATATTATTTTTTATACTGTCCGAAACGGTAATTATAATAATATAAAAATTATAAAAACCGGGTTTCTATCTTTATCTAAGTATATATAATATTTAAATATTTAAATAAAACTAGGTTTTTAACTTTAATAATAATCTATTTTCTAGATTATTTTTAAAATTCTTTATATTCTTATTCTTATTAATATAAAAAATGATAATTATTTTATTCTTTTCCACTTTTTAAATATAAAAATAATTAAATCTAGATTATGATTATTAAATAGATCTTAATACTTTTTATTTTATAATAAAATAACTAGTATATATTCAAAATATAATTATTTTAATTATATTAGAATAAAGACGACTTCGGCGATAATAATAGATATTTTAAAAACTATTAAAAAAATATTGAATATTAATATTATTAGTTATAACCAAAGAAAATCTCTAGTTCTTTAATAAAAAATAAAAAGGTGATTACAGTAGGTCTTCTAATAAATAAAAATATTAATACTAGTTAATATTATTATCTAATTATATATTTTTTTTTTAAACTTTTTAAGCTTTAATATCTGGTCTAGAATAATTATTATATTAATATAATTTTTTATTTAATAAATTTAATAATAATACTTTCGGAGCTTGTCATATATATTATATAAGTTTTACAAAATCTTTTTTTTTTAAAATATCTACTTTTGTATTAGTCGGTTAATTAAGTAATTCAGATAATTAAAAAAAATTATTATAAATATTATAAATCTTATAAATAATAGGCCCACTGTTTTTAAAAAAATAAAAAATAAAAAGAGAAAAGAAGTATAAAAGCTTAAACAAAAAATAATATATATTAGTTATAAGGCACGCTAGTCTTTAGATTTTTTTAACTATTATTATTTATTATAAATTAATACTGATATAATCCGGGTTATCTGTAGCTTTAACCTGGATATAAAATTAATATAAGCTGTTATATAATAAAGTTGTTAGCAGAATATATAGTATTTATATTATTTAACTAATTAATAAAAAGCATAACTTAAGAATTATTCCAAGTTAAAAAAAACCCGGTATAATCTAAATAAAATTTATATTTAATATAAAAAGATTTAGCAGCCTGCTTTATTCCCTTAAATCCAGCAATTAAAAAAAACAAGAAATATTTAAAAATAGTTATCTAAAAGCTTGTAATATCAAATCCAAGAAAATTTTAATAAAAAATAAATATTTCTGAATATTAAGATACAGCTGTTTAATACAGTAGTTTAAAAAAAGTAAAAATAAGTTAATCTTAGAAAATATTATATATATTTTTTTAGTTATATTTAGTACAGAATCTTTTTTTCTATCTAATCTCTAACTTATTAAAGAATAAGTAGAATCGGCGCGATATAAATACTACAGCTATTATATAATATTATAATATTTCAAAAAAAGATCTGTTAAAAGACCGGCTTAAGTAGAATATTTTTAAATCTATTATATTAGCTAGTTCTATAAACCAGCCGCAAAATATAAAATAAATCTAAAATATTATTAACTTATATAAAATATCTGTTTTTATTGCTAACAAGCCGTTGTATACTACTAAAAAATATCTTAAAATTCTAAAAAGCCAGAGACTTATTTTTAATATTTTATAAATAAAAAGCTTTCTAACCATATTCGCTTTCAGATATATTATAATACTAGATATATTATATACTATTTTTATATAATTTATCTTTAAAAAAATCTACTTTAGTATAACTAGTATAAAGTAGTCTTACTATATTAAATAATATTCCAGCGCTATACTTTTAATGTGCATTATATACGCAGTCGCAGATATTGCCCGGATCCGGTGCAGGAACTTCAGACACAAGGACACGCGGTCCAAGACCCGCCAAACGGCAGTTAAGCGGAGGATTATCTTCTCGATAGATATATGTTTGAAGCTAAGTGCCTCCGTTTAACGAAAGGACTGTATTCCTACCTATTGCATCAATACGGGAATGGGCTAGCTCTTTTCAGGATAATGCAGTCAAACGGGGTTATTAATCTATCACGTATCGCACGGACTTTGTAATCTCTTAAATATAAAAGGGAGACTCTGATCCGCCTTTAGCATCCTATAAAATGTACAACCCTCTATCTCATTGCCTGTGTCAAAGTTCAACCCCTTCCTAAAAGGTTGCTTTTTCAACTCTAAGTCGGACAAATATCTAAGTATAGGCCAAAAAGCCTATTTCGCTTGTGTAAAAGTATTATCTACTTGCAGGGTAGAAGGCCTGTCAATCAGGTAGAAGAAAGGCACCAAGTCAAATTGCTTCAGGAAGGTCAAAGACTGTTTCTTGAGGAATGTAAAAACTCTTCAACATGGATCAATTTATATACAGTCTCATCGTCCAAAACAGGAAGGAGATTCATCCTTGATCATGGAGGGGAAGTGGGATACGACACGAGGTTCGGTGTAACCTCTACAGGGACCTTCCCTGTACAAGGTCACTGGGTACTGATAACGGGGTGCCAGCGGTTAACTGCCGTAAGGCCGCCGATGTGCCAGCTAGAAGCCTGAGGCACCCATGTGAATAACCTCATGTCAGGAATATCGTGACATATAGCTATTACGCCACTATTTAGGCTGCATCAGTTTAATTGTGTTGATTGATTGATTGTCACTTTAACGTGCAGCAGCAACATGACACCGATGCTCACACTGGGCTTTTAGGTACGAAAAGTTTATTGGGCCTGCTGAATAAAATACATGAATCGAACATGGTCTCCATCGTACTCCTGGACTAAATAGCCGAAGCAAGATAATGAAGGGTCTCAGACCGACCCAAAACCAAACTGGGGTCAATCGCGTAGCGTTTATTTCAGCAAGGTAAGATTGACAGAACCTCACATCCTTCAATGATTGTTAAATGGCGGTCCAATGGGATTCTGCGGCTGGACCCAGTCGAAGTTACCCATCAGCTTCGTCAACCAAACGTCGTCTGGCTTCTTGGCAGCCCATGGATTCTCCCCAGTGAATAGAGATCCACTTAAGAAAGTATGTGGAAAACCGGGATCAAAATCGTAGCACGTCTCGATTTGTGCTATCTCCTGACCGTCAAGTGCAATACTCAAAGCAGTGATGTTACCCTGAAGATGATCCACCTTCCTCCCCCCAACAATCGGGAAGACATAAGGCGCTTTATGCATGACGTAGGCTAACGCAACACTGGTGATGTGGGTGCTTTTCTTGGTCGCAATCGCCTCGAGAACCTTCGACACGGCTTTCTCTGCTTGGGTCGGAGGTTTACCTTTGCGGCCTGCCTGAGTCTCCTCGCGTTCACGGAAGTTGGCCTCAGTCTGGAACTGTCCTTGGCCCAAAGTCCCGTACGCACAGACAGCCATTCCCTCATCACGACACATTGGGAGAATCTCCCGTTCCATGTCACGCATAGACGCATTCCACATCCCCTGGTAAACCACAAAGGGTCGCAAGCCGTGATCGCGTGCATATTGATTGGCCTTCGCCACCACCCAGGCCGGAGTGTCAGAAATGCCGAGATAAAGGACTTTGCCAGCAGACACCAAGTCATTAAGAGCATGCATCAATTCGGGGATTGTGGTAGCATAATCCCACCAATGGACATAGAAGATGTCGACGTATTCAGTTTGCATTTTCTTCAGGGAGGCTTCCAAGGAAAGCCGCATAGATTTGGTCCCATTCCCGCCGTAGTTTGACTGGATAATATCCTGCTCGTAGCCTTTGAAGCTTGCAGAATATTTTGTTGCGAGAACAATCTGGTCTCTAACCTGTCGGGTTGCCAACCAATCCCCTAGCCAGATCTCTGACTCCTCATTCTGATAGCCGTTCGCGGTATCAATGAAGTTACCCCCTTTCTCAAAGAAGTGGTCGAGAATCAGGAAAGTAGTCTCCTTGGAACACTCTCCCATTCGCTGCTTCCAAGCATCTCCGAAATTCATCGTTCCAAGGCACAGAGGGGAAACTCGGATAGAGGCATTTGGTGCCAGCTGTCGATGCCGATGAAGAACAGATTTCAGAGGTGGTGGCGGAGCTCCTGGAGGCATGGTAACAGGTCGTCTTGGTTATTCGTGTTATAATTCGCTTCCGTTGTTCTTTGAACAAGACAAGGCTGGTGCTCGCTAAATGAGCCTTTTATTGTTTAAAAATGGGGTGAGCTTCAGTCACTATGACGTACAATACTACCGGAGAAACAAACTCTATATGTCCTATCTCCGGTTTATTATGGAATATCTAAAGGTTCATCGTGGTCTTTCGAACGCGTAAAGTTCGAGACACCGTGAGCCGGCCGCCGGCGGAGAAAACCGGCAGAATTTCGGGGTTGCTTTGGGCTTGTCCAGTCCAGTCCGATGTTCGATGTTCGATGTTCGGGGCCGTTCAAGTTCCGGGACTTGCGCTGGAAGCGCTGTAACTTTGTAGCAGGAAATTGGTATGCTTTCGTTAAGGTATGACTATATATGCAAACATCGCACACTGGTGGGAACTATTCATTAGTCAAAGGGTCTCCGCCGGAGCTCGGCAATAGCTGGGCTGAATACCTGCCGTAACTTTAGTGTCCATATATGGGTTCCACAGTTCCACATATGAGTAATGCTCATCATCGCTTTAACTCCGCAGACTCCGCCGTCATGTTCATTATTTTTGATCTAACCACACCATTAATAGGATTTGTTTATTTAAACCGTAACCGATCTCCTGGCAGCTCCCTTCAGTCACTAAAGCATCATTCACTTTGCATCAAAAGCATGAGCTCTTACCTAATCACTGGTACCTCGCGGGGCATCGGTCTTGAGCTAGTCCGACAGCTGGTGGACAAGCCTAAGGAGGAGGTTGGTGTCATCTTTGCCTCTGCCCGGAGCCCCAATAATCCCAAATTGGACGAGCTTCTACAGCAGCATCCCGGTCGGATTGTTTACGTCCCTCTTGACGTGACGGACGAACAGAGTGTGCGGAATGCTTCGCAGCTCGTTCAGACTGCACTTAAAGGAAAAAAATTGGATGTGCTGATTAATAACGCTGGGGTTATGAAATATGGGCCCATTGAGCAGATGTACGTGGATCTTCCACTCTTTAATTCTGCCTTTTACCTCCACGCCTATACTCAAACTAACGCGTGCATCACCTAGGGATGACCTCGAAGAATCGTTCCGCGTCAATGTCGCAGGAGTTCATTATGTTACAAGAGCATTCTTGCCCCTTATGAGAGACGGCGAAATCAAGAAAGTTCTTAACATGTAAGTTCCTATCTCATTAGCGAACACCATGGAAAAGCTCACAATACTCCCTAGCTCTACTAGTCTCGGTTCCATCACGAGGCAGCCTATCTACAAAGAATCGTTTGTCCCATCATACAAAGTGACAAAGGCGGCATTAAACATGCTTACAGTCGCCTATTCCCAAGAACTGGATAAGGAGGGATTTACCGTTTTCTGTATCAGTCCCGGTGTAAGTCGTGTCTCCGAAATTGAAGCTCTGACAATAGACTGATCTCTCTGCTTTCGATATCAGTGGTTAAGAACAGACCTGGGTAGCCAGAATGCCGATCTTCCAGTGGCGACTGGCGTTGGTGCTGTTTTGGACGTCCTGTGGAAGACAGGGAGAGAAGGAAACGGGCGATTTTTCAATGTTCATGTGCCTGGATGGGAGAACAACCCTGGGATGAATCAATATGATGGCAAGGAGTTGCCGTGGTAGAAGTACACTAGTTTGGAATACATGTTTGGAAAGACTTTGCGCAAGTTGAAGACTGGCGGAGATGGTCTTTGGGATTCTACTGTAGCTTATCTGTAGTGGCTCTTCATGTAAACGCTCCTAAATCATATCCATTATCCGGGAGATGTAATAAGCACTCCACTTCGTTGTAGAATCTTGACTAAGAATTAAATATAGTGTAGCACTTGGTTTAAGATATGTGTTTATGATTGGTCATATTAGATATAGCAAAAAAATTCTTTCTTATTGATAGTATGGAGTGCTCAATACATAACTGGAATTCTGGTGATGAAATCAAAAATTAAGAATATTAAGCTATCAAAGTTCCAGAACAATGAAGAATAATCTTAAGAGACGTACATGCCCCTCAGAGAAAACTTGCTCTTTGTAGTAAGCCATATCTCCAACAAGGCTAAATATACATACTGAGCTGGTCAACTGTTACCAGCCAATAGAAGATAAACTTGTGTGAATAGGTAAATGTCACGAATTTAGAGAAGGGAGAAGAGAAGCAAAGGGTACCATTCAGTTAATCGCCGTCCAGAAGCGGCGAAACCAAAGTACGAGACCTTGATTCACCCTAGATCTTGTACTCCTCGAAAGCACTGATGATACGCCCAATTTCTTGGCTTCTCCAAGTATCATCTTCCAAGTGAGTATCTTCCAACCCAAAGACCATGTTTTTAGCCGTAGTGTTGTAGGTCGGCCATGTCAGTTTGAAATTTGGAACTGTGTTCATTAGCCTTTGCCTCAGGGAGACGGGTACTATTTTAATGTTCGGCTTACCTTTGTGTGAATTTGGCGACTTATTAACGGCGAAGCTAATCCACATACGGCTCATGAGAACGGCGAGCTCATCGTACTTGTGTGATGATGCAGAGGAAGCCGAGGAGAGCGGGTTAGTGACGTATCCTACACCATCAAAATTCCGGAAAACAAAGGGAATCTCTTGGAAGTGGGTTGCGCCGAGGAGCTTAGGGTCAATGCCGTTCGGTACTGCGTTGAAACGGTAACTGTATGACGGGACCCCGTACTTCCGCCACATTTCGGTCGCATAGCGTCGGCCAGCATGGAACATACTGTCTCCCAGATAAAGGGTAGCTCTTCCCCAGAGAGATCCGTAAGATGAACCCGGGGAAGGGGAAACCGAGCCAAGATCAGCCTGTACCTCTTGGTTGGACAGACCTTGGATGTACATTGTCGCCAAGTCGTTGATGGTTTGCTGAGTGAGACCATGGCCTGTGTCGAAGGCGGCGGCGAAAACGGAGAAATCCGTGGCATTATTCACTTCAATTCCAGCGGGAATAGAGAATGCAGTGCCCTCGTTCGTGTTACTTCCGGTGAGGAGCGGACGTTTCACGAACCGACCTTCCTGTAAAGCAGTAGAAGATAAACCTTCGATTAAAGCACCGTCTACAACAGGGTAGTACGAGACGCCCTGAAAAGCAAGTTTTAATATCTCTGCAGGAATGGCACGGAGGCAGTCAATCGTATCGGATGCTCCTGTGCAGTTGGTCTGGTTCAAGACTTTCTCGTAGAACACGTCCTGTTGGTCGAGGGAAATAAGGGCGCTAGGCGTGAGCGGGCCACCACTTTCCGCGATACCACCGGAGAACAGGCCGTCATCGCGTCCGCCAAAGGCCAGGAAATGATGACCAACCGATATGCCGCCAGAAGATTCACCAGAGATAGTGACCTGTGAAGGGTCACCACCGAAAGCTGCGATATTTTCTTGAATCCAGAACAGAGCCTTCCGTTGATCATAGAGACCAAGATTTGCGATTCCCGATTCATTGACAGCGCGACCAGTGAGGAATCCGAAACCTGAGAGGCGATAGTTGAAGCTAACACCAATAATCGGCGTACCCATTCGCACAGACTCTTGAACCACAGAAGACATATTATATCTTTGATCAGCACTGCCGCCTTCTTGGAGACCACCGCCGTGAATCCAAACCAGTACAGGTAGTTTGCGAAAGTCATGGACACCACTTGGTCGAACAACATTAAGGGTCAAACAGTCTTCATTCTCTGCGTGAGAGAAGCCTTTTTGAGAGAAGCCTGGAAGAGTGAGGGGTGCAGAATGACACCACGCCCCATACTCTGTTGCCGATTTCACCGCCCAGGATTCATTGACCGCTTGGGGATGACGATAGCGCAGGTCTCCGACAGGGGGTAGTGCATAGGGGATGCCCAAGAAGAAGTCTTGACCGTATTTCGGGTTATGGACTCCAACAAGAGTACCATTTTTGACTGCAACTTCTGGGGGAGGTCGAAGCTGGTCACCGCTTACCAACCCTGACACTGATATAAACAGGTATGGTAGAACGGAGAGTAGGCTCCTCATTGTATGCCGGTGGATATTTATGACAGGATATTGAACTGAGGTGAGAGAATAATAGGTGATGAATGATGTCCGTAGGTCTATAATATTTATATTTATCTACATAAGGTTTTTTAAGTCGGTTCCTGCTTTGCAATTTTTCCCGGAGATTAGATGTTACGATTGAATAGTTCGCTTAGGTGAGCATCCGATCAGCTCATGAAATCGACGGAGGTATCGGCGGAGGTATCGGCGGAGATTAAATTCAAAGAAGGAATCAAAAAGTGCCATTGTGGATATAGAGAGCGAAATATGTGGACAGGATATTCCTAGCATGACAAATCAAAGGGGGATTCTTCTTTCTTGCCACCGGAATTGTCTTGGCTGAGGCATTTTCGGCAAGATACGGAAACATAGATAGTCTTGGTAAATACACAGAGTTTAGCAGGAACCTGGAAAGGGGCATTATTAATGTTGGTTAGGTGAATTTATATGAAATAAATCATGCTCTGCAGCTTTGCTCGACAGCTTAAGAATCAGAACAAACCATGAAGATTAGATAAATATCCAATTGCACACGGGCTGCACGTTTATGCATCCCTTAGCTTCTGTTCTAGTCCCCCTAACTGGTACAGTAAGGCGTTAACCTTTGTACATTCGTATGATAGTATTTGTATATATTGGAATATATTCTTGAACTTGCAGTGTCTCGTTCAGAACGAGCACGTAAAGAGAGCCCCAAGCCAAAACCATCAGTCTTCTTATAACAACAGGTGGCAGGCATGTAAAAAACAATCCAATGTAAGCTAAGGCGGCCCACAGCTAAAAGAGAGAAATCTCGAAGTTCATGGGCTTTCCACTCTGTTCCCTCATTGTACTTAGTGAACCTGCTTTAGGGTTGCAAATTCCTACTCAAGAGTTTATGCGGTCAATTTGTAGAGCATACTTGAAATGAAAGTTTCTTAAGTATTTAGGATCCATTGGATCAGCGGATTTTTCAGATATAATGGTTTTAGTACTGATTTCCCAAAAACAAAATGAATCAGGCCGTAGTTGATTTTCTGATCAAGAGTGCGCAGGTTCAGTGCTCCGCTTTCTTTTGTGCCTGAAATCTCGCCCAGGCTCCGCGAAGCATCTCCTCCACCGTCTCGTAGTGAAGATCTGGGAAGCGCTCATTCCACACCGGGCTTACATCAGCAACCCCTCTGTAAATGCCTAATGCCCAACCACTGATGAAAGGCACTACAACGTCTCTCATAGTCTCGGCTGACAAATTAGGTGCATAAGCAGGGACCCATGGCGAGATGAAATCTCCTCGTTCCAGGTCCTCCGGACGAAGGGTATAGATCGTGAATTTTTGGCCTGTAGCATAAATCAGTATCAAGTGGCGAAGCCTCCTTAGCTCTGTAAGGCTGATACAGTCATTCTCTTACCGGTTATCTTTTCAGCCGTCTGGACAACCTCTTTGTAGGAGGTTCTCTGGCCAACAATTCCACCGTCAACGGTCCAAGTACCGGGGTAGTCGATAGCACGTGCCACAACCTTAGCAACGTCCGCAGAGCTTGTAAAAACGAGTGGGGCTGAGCCGTCTTCGACCAAACAAGCACGAGCATTTTCCAGGTCGAACAGAAGAGGGAACGTGTCGAAATGCTTGGAAGGAGGGCAAGGATGAGCAAGGTAATCCATAAGCAAACCGGGCTGGAAGAGACCCCATTCGATAACCTATAGCCCAGAATTCCTCATTAGAATAAAGACTTAAAGTTTCTGCGAAAGGGGTGAAAAGGGCACAGACCGTCTTGTCTTTGTTCAAGTTCTCCAAGTGGTCAAGTACTGGTAATTTCATATCATACATTTTGATACCTGAGCGGACCTTGCTAGAAAATAATATCAAAACGTTAGCAATGAGACGAGAAGGCAGTGACTTCGTTTGTTCTTACCCCGCCCATTCGCTAGGGGCGAACCTTGTGACATTCGCAGCCACAGCCGCATCGATCAATGCGATCTGGTTTTGGCTACCAGGATCACTCATAGGGTTGAAGAAAGCGAGAACTGTATGAGTTCCTTTGAGCAGATTCACCAGATTTTCATGGCTGTAGTCCGTTACTTGGAGAGTATTGACTCCAGGGATCTTAAGCTCCGATGGATCCTGCGCACAAAGTTATTTAATAACTCGGGTTGAAAAGCCAGCCTTCTTCTACATACCCTCCTTGACCACAGAATGACTTCATGCTTCCCCTGGGCTCCAAGTTCTTCCACAATTGCGCGTCCAACGCCTAGAATCATAAGATAGTTAGCAAATACACTGAAATAGAAAGTCTATCATGTACTTACGGCCAGCGCCTCCGACAATCGTTACTCGAACCATGGTAATTGAACAGACACTCTTGGAGCAAACACTCTTTGGGAAAAGGGGGGAAAAAACTCGTTTGAAAGAGAAGAAAGAGAAACTCCGAAATGGAAATTATCTGGCTATATAACACATCGCGGATAACGAGTCCACGTCATTCACTGATGGTGATGGAATTATGATGATGTCGGCACAAACGTTCATCCCCCCGTTAATTCCGCAATGATATTCTGCCGCGTTTTAATAGCGAATGGGACTCTGACTTCTTCCTTCCGCCGGCTGTCGGCCAAGGTGGGTCTGTCCACTATTATCGATCCGATCCACTCTGACCAGTGGGCCTGCTTCCGGGGATAACAGTCTATAACACCGGAATAACCTACGCTTGGTTTTGACGCCCGATGCTTCGTAACATTCAGGTGAACTCTCCTACGGGTGCTTTCTACTCTTTATTGATGAACATTTGCCGGAGGGTTCCCACGGGTGCCCAGATGCAGCGAATACCTCTCCCGACTCACCGGACAAATTCGTGAGACTCGAGGCTTTTCCTGCCATAAATCAAATTCCACCTTAAGTTTTCGTCTGAAGCCCGAAACGATCAAAAAGAGTCAAAACCTTTCTTGTTACAAAGTTGCTGATGTTCATAAGCGTAGCACTATTCATGTAGGTATTTTGCTGTAACATGAGGGCATAGTTTCTATTGGACTTCCGATTGCGTCATTGCGCCGGCAATATGTCAATTAGTGGAGAAAAATCCAATACAGATCTTGCAGCTATTAATGTATTTACAAATCGTTCCCCTCCAAGCGGGCTAAATCACGTTGATAGGATCGACGAATTGACTGAGGGGTCAGATATCGCTAAGCCCTTTGGGATAGGCCTTTGTATTCATCGTCCGCCTCCTCCTTAGCATTCGTATGGTATAAAGGGAACAAAAGAGAAAGAATCTTGGAGGTAAGAAACTTATAAGCTTCCAGTCATCAGAGCAGCTCTAAGTCTTTGATGTGCTTATAAATCAGTTGGATTCACGACGGTCGTGTTACGAGGCAGACCGTCAGAAACCCGCGGGGGATGACGACAGCCAATCGAGCCCTCAGAAACGGGAACCCCTCTTGGATTCTATAATTCAGATCTGGTGGATCAACCGATAGACAGCAACAGCGGGGCATTAGCGTTTATTAATGATTACTTTCGCTGGCGTACCAGTTCTTCGGTTAAGAACAACATTAAAAAGATCCAAGAAGAGGACATTCTACAGATTAAACAGTAGACGCGGAAAACAGACGCGTTATTCGCAGTAGAGAAAACTAAGCTAATCCATCTAATACAGCGCAAATTAGTCTATAGTAAGAGCGAGATTATTATAAATAGTAAAGTAGTCAAACCAGCAGACACTGCTAAACTTCTAGAAATCATTTTTAATACAGAGATGCGATAAAAAGAATATATATAATATACGGTTAAACAGATAACTAAAAGAACTATTATTTTAAGCAGGCTCCGATATCTTTAACTAGAGCAAATATACTAGCTTTATTAAGTATATATTATATCTGCTATAGACTAGATATCGACTGTATAGTATAATTTGCTATATAATAAAATATATCTGCGGCTTTTTGTAATACTATAGTAAATAGTTCTAATTTATTGTTATACAATACCTACTGCTATAGCAGCCCATATCTACTACTATAGCAGCCCGCTCCGGGGTCGATATAGATTCGCCGGACTTTTAATCCGGATATTTATATTATTATATTGCTTACTTCTTTTTTTATATTATATATTATTCTAGAATTGTTTAAAGAAGAAGATTTTTTAAAAATTAGTCTTAAAATTAATAGAAGACTGCTTTTATTTTTAGTTATTTTAATATAATATTACTATTACTTTTCTTGCCTAACTAGTATGTCTATTATATTAAGTAGTTTCTAATAATTCCTAATTTTTTTATTTTTTGGTTATCTAAGAAAAAGTAATATATTATCTAATAAATTCTTATTAAAATTATTTTAAGATATGTTGTTTATTCTAGAAATAAATTATTTAATTTAAATAGATATTTAAGAAGTATAAACTATTATTTATTAATTAAAATAGTTAAAATAATTAAAAAAACAAGTTCAAGTCTTATAAACAGAATATAAAGATATTAAATTATTAATAGAATCTTAATAATATTATACTAATTCTATTTTATTTTTCGAATAGAAAAAAAAAATTAAGCTTAAAAAAATTTTTATTTTTATTCTTCGATTTAATTTATAGTAGAGAACCGAATAGATTTATAATTTATAATATATTTTTAAAAAAACTTTTCGGAAGTATTATATAAAAAATTAAAAAATTCTAATTATAATTAATTATTTAGACTTTATCTATCGGTAGAAATAGTATTAATATATTAATAAAAAATTCCCGAAAAACTGCTAAAATACTAAAAAATTATAGGATTATTTTATTTAATAAATTTTTTTTTATTTAAAATACAGCTATTCTGCAGTCTAATATAATAAAATAATTTAAATAAATCTATTAATAAAATAAATAAGATTTAAAAAAGTTTTATTTTTATTTAAATATTTTAAAATATTACTTTAAATCTAAATAAAAGAATAAATATATATTAATTTTTTTTTAAAGTTAGAACCGGAATTTAGTTAATATATTTATAAATATATATTAAAATTATCGGATTTCCGAGAGGAAATAGTATTTATTACTATTTATTATTAGAATATATTAAACTGAAAAAGAAAATAAGATTTAAAAAATAAAAATATTATTTAAATAAGATTTTTAGAGAATCTGGATTTTTATAGTTTAATAATAAACTTTTTTTATTAAAATTCTCTTAAAATAGAAGAAATTAAAAAGAAAAAATCTTTTATTATTATAAATATAATAGTAAATACTATTTAGCTAACTAATATTTTTATAAAAAAAATAGGATTAAATTAGAACTAATAAAAAAAAGATAATAGTTAAAAAAGTTTTTATATTTTTAATAAATTAATTTAAAATAGAAACTATTACTTGCTTTAATATATTTATTTATTTTAAAAATATACTTAAAACTTATATAAACTTGGATTTATATACTAAGATTAATTTTATTAGCTATTAATTTATTTAATAATTTTATTTAGATATAATCTATTTTATAGTTTTATTAGTTACTATAATAAATTATTTTACTATAATTATTTATAATATATAAAAAATTTCTATTACTACTACTAATTTAAGAAAAACTATATAATTATTTATAAGATATTATATAGTTATTAATTATAATCTAGATTTTTTTAAAAATCCTATTCTATTTTTAATAATTATTTTAAAAAATTTATATATTTATTTATCTATATAAAATTAATAGTAGTAGTATAAAATCTAAATATTAAAGATTTTATTTTTTTATAAGTTTATAAAAGTCTGCTAAAATCTTACTTATATTAATACTATAATAAAACTTCCGGAAGATATTTAATTATTTAAAAATAAAATCTTATTAAATAACTCTAAAACCAAATATAATATAATTATATTATTTTTAAAACTTTATAATTTTATAGATATTTTTTTTTATATTTTTTTTAATAGCTTTTTTTTTATGGACTATAGAACTATATTATTAATTAAAAAAATAATAAAACTTTACTATATAGATTTATTTATTTTTTATTTTAAATTAAGCTTTAATCTTTTTATTACTATATTAATAAAAATATTTAATTAAAATAAATTTAATCTTCTAAAAATTCTATAAAAATTTTTATTTTTTTTTTATTAAAAAAAAATAAAGGCCTCCAACTATATATAAATTATAAAAAATTTAATAAAATTTTAGTTAAAAATTATTATTTTTTATTTTTAATTTTAAAGATTTTAGACAGAATTACGGAAGCTAAATATTTTTTAAAATTAAATATTTAGAATATATACTATTAAATTTATATTAAATAAAAAGATAAATAGAAAACAGTTTTTTAAATTTATTATAAATATTTTAAATATCTAGTTATATTATTTGAATTAATTAATACTTCGGCTATATTTTAGAACTATATCTATTTAGCTTTTTATAATATATTAGATGTTTTTTATATTATTTATTTAAATAATATTCTTATTTTTTTAAAGAACTGTTCTTCTTATATTCTTTATTTATATTAAGTATTGGAATATTTATAAAAAACAGATCTTTATATTAAATTATTAAAGTATATTTTCTACTAAGATTATATTAAATTTCTAGAATATATTTTATTTTTATATAGTATATTAATAGATTTCCGACGGGTATCCGATATTTTTATATAATTAATACTAATTATATACTATAAGATCTAAGTATTCTTAAGATTTTATAATTTTTATTAATATTTTATTAAAAATTATTTTTTAATTATATTATTATTTACTTCTTTTTTAAAAGATATTAAAAATGGGAAAAAGTCTAGAAAAGTAATATTAACTAATAAAAAACAGTAGTATTTTAACAGCTTTTTTATAGTTTTAAGATTATATCTTTATTAAAATATTTTAATTTTTAGCAGAAGATTCGGATAAAAACAGATATTTTTTAAAAAAAAATAATAAAAATATTATTTTAGCCAGATAACTACTATAAAGTATACTATTCTATTATATTCTAGTTAAAAAAATTTAATAATATTAAAACTTATTATTTAATCCTAGATTAAAAGTTTTTTATTATTATTTATTTATTTAAGTATTAGTATTAATATCTTAAAAAGCTATTATATACTATTAAGATTTTTTTAGATTATTAAAATTTTTAGACTTTTATAAAGTAGTTAAAACTGAACAGCTATTAGACTTAATAATATATATATATTTTAATAATTATAATTTTATTATTTAATATTAGTCTGGTAGATATAATTCTGCTGATTTATTATTAAAAATAAAAAAAGATTTAGAAATTCTATCTAATATAAAGATTTTAAAATTAATATAATATTAAATAGCTAGTAAATCTTTTATAAAATTATAGCTAGTTTCTAAAAAGTTTTAGCTAAAATATAATAAAATATTTTTATAAAAAAGCTCTAAATCCTATATCTGCTAGTATATATTAAATTTATTAGAATCTAAATATAATTAAACTAGTATAAAAATAGTTAACTAGATTATTAAAATAAAAATATTCTATAATTTATATATTAATATATTAGTAGTATTCCGAGTATATAAATATAAAAATTTATTATATTCTAAAATTATTAGAGCAAGCTTATTTTATAATAAATATATTAGTATATCGACAGTATTTTAAATATATAAAAATAAAAATTTATTTTATTTTAAGATTAACAAAAAAAATTATATTTTCTAATTAGCAGAATCTAAAATAAAAATATAAAAATATATTATTAAAAACTTACTGTTTTAGAAAATAATTCTAAATCTAAATATTAGAGAATTAATAAAAATAATCTTATTATATATAAGTACTATTTATATATTTTTATAAGAAAAAGTCTTTTATAATATTTATTAAATTTTTATTATAATAATTAACTAACAGATTATTTTAGATAATTAAAAATAAAAACTTTTCTTAAAAGAAAATTTTATTAAGTAAATTTTTATAAAAATATAATTATTTATATCAGAAAATGCTCTATATATTAAGAAGTTATATTTACTAAATATAAATTATATAATAAGTTTAAATTACTACTTATTTCTAATTTATTTTTTATTAAATTATTTATAGATTTTATTATAGATCTGTCTTTTATTATAATAAAAAATAATATTCTAAATTTAATTCTTATTATTATTAATAAATTTATAAAATAGTATTAATTTTTATTTATTTTATATATTATTACTACTTTAAAACTTGCTAAATTTTTTTATAAAAAGATTAAATTCTAATTTAGACTATTTTAGAATATAATCCTAGATAAAGATTTTTTTTTTACTAGTAAATTTTAGTTTCGAGTTATATATTATATTTAGATTAAATTTTATTTATTAATAATATTTTAATTTCAGACTAATAGTTAAACTAAAAAAATAAATCAGACTTTTAAATAATATTTTTAATATTTTATTAATAAAAATTAATTAAACTGATTTATTTTACTATTTTTTATATAGTTTACTTATAATAATACTCTAAATTTAATTATTAATTATTTTTTTAAGACTTTTTTAGACTATTTACCAGCCTTTATATTTATACTAAGATTAGTATTTTTTAGAGAAAGATTTCTGTAGCTAAAAATTAAATTAATAAACTAGCTATATTATAAAAGAATTTATAAAATTACTAGCAAAAAGCTAATAAAATATAAAAAAAATATTATAATAAAAAATACCAGCTAATAATCTTTAAGAAAGAAGATCTAGTAAAGCTGTTTACTAAAAATTTAAAAATTAAAATTTTATTTTAAAAGCTAGCTTTTTAATATATTAAATTTTTAAAAATTCTAACAGCTATTAAAAAATTAATATATTAAATTTTTCTATCTGACTGCTACAGTCGAATCTATAATATCTTTTATATATTATTATTAAAATAATAAAAATCTAGTATAAATTTATAAAACCAATTTTATTTTTTAGATTTTAAAAAAAAAGAAGTTTAAGATTAAAAATATTAAAAATAAGCAGATTTTTAATAATAAATAATATTTTCTAGTTAAATAAATAAACTGGCTAAATAGATATAATAAATAAATTTTAGAAAAATTTATAAATAATATTCAGCAAGCTATTTAAAGCTATAAAAAATAAAAAAAAAAATTAAAATAATAAAAAATATTTTATTTTTAAATATAAAAAAAACAACCGAATTTATACCGAATTACTATATTAAATATATTTAAAGTTTAATACTAAAATATATAATTAAAATAAAAAAGCTTTATAAATAAGCCGGATTTTTATTAAAAAACTATTAGACTAATCCGGCTAATTAATACTATTTTTATAAAAAATAAGTAGTAAAAAGCTAGAACTACTTTACTTTCTAAATATAAAAATCCTAAAAAAAGGTCTTATTATTATATATAATATATATTTTACAGTAGATTTTTTTAAAAAATATCTATTTAGCTTTAATTTATAAAAGAAATCTATTATTTTTAGATATTAAATAAAATATAGTCGGATTATCTATAATAAAATAACAGCCTATAATAAAAAAATAATAGAAAATTAGATTAAATTAATAAATTAGTTTATAAATTAACTGAAAGTTAATAAAAAATATATAATAATCTTAAACTTATTAATATTTATTAATTTATATTTATAGTAGTAAACCAGCTCAGCTGTCTTAAAGCCGGTAGTTAGAATTAAAATTAAATAACTAATCTAAATACAGAGTATTAGATTCTAATTTAGATTCTAATTAAAAGTAGTATAGTTAATAAAAAACTTCTAACTTTAGTTAAGAATTTATAAGAATTTAAGAATATTTTTTAGTATATTAATTAAAATTTAGTTTTTATTAGTTTAATAAATCCACCGAAAAACTGTTAAAATATATTTAATAATAAATCTGATTTTTATTAAAATACTATTTATATACTACGGATGCCATAGTATTAAAAATATAATTAAAAATAAAATTTTTTGTATTAATAATATTAAATTTTTTAATACTAGTTTTTAAATAATAAAAATAAAAGAAGATTTTAAATATAATAAGTATATTAGTTAAATAACAGTAAGTAATTATTAGTATTATATTAAAAAAAAATAAAAATAATAGCTTTAAAAAAATAAATTAACAGACAGATATAAAATAAATAATAAAAATAAAAGTAAATATAATAAAAAAAAAAAATATAAAAAAAAATTTAATAGAAAGTCAAGATATAAAAATAAATAAAAATATATTAATCTTCTTTATTTATATATATATTTTATATCAGATTCTAATTAGATTATTAATAAAATACGTGTTCTATTTATTATTTTTAAAATTTTTTATTTATATAATATATAGTTTATTAGATAATTTTTCTATTATTATAATACCAAATTCTACTATTTAAAAAATACTACTAGTAGAAATATTTAATTAGAATAAATAGTAAAGCTATTTACAGCTATATTATTAGATTAAATAACCCGGTTTAACAAAAAAGTATAATTATTATATAATATTTATTATTATAATAATTTATATCTACTATTATAGCAGTCTGCTTTGGGATTAATATAGATTTATTAGATTTTTAATCTAGATATTTATATTATTATATTATTTATTTTCTTTTTATATTATATATTATTCTAGAATTTTTTAGAAAAGGAGATTTCTTATAAATTAGTTTTAAAATTAATAGAAGACTGTTTTTATTTTTGACTACTTTAATATAATATTGTTATTATTTTTCTTGCCTAATCAGCGTGTCTACTGTGTCAAGTAGTTCCTAACATTTATATTCTTTTAATCTTTTAAACAGTATCTACTAATACTCTAAAAATCAAATTATATATACTGTCTATTTATCTGCAACTAAAACTGCAAGAATAAATAATAGTAGTCTGGTTAAATATCTTACTAGATAACTATTCAGTATAAAAGATTATAAAACAAGTTATAAAATATAGTATATATATATATAATATAGCATATTATCTACTAGCAGAGATAATATAAACTATAGATTTAAAATATCTATAGGCCCTTAAAATTATTAATCTAAGACTATTAGTACTATAGCAGGTACAGACTTTTACTAAAATTAAAATTAAATCAGACTAAGAAAAAGCACAGCTCTAAGTCTTAGCTAAATAAGATTTAAAATAAGATATAGTAGTTTTTTTAAATATATTAGAAAAGTAAAATCAGATAAATACAGCAGCAGTTATTTTTAACTATAATTAATAGATTTTAAGATTTTAATAAGTTAGTATTAGTTTAATAAAGTACTGGTCAGTCTATACAGCCGAGCTTATAATAATCTATTATATTATTAAATTAGTTTTCTAACTAGTACAGAGAAACTAAGAAAACTTAATAATAAATTAATAACCGGTAATAATTTTTAGTAATAATATATTAGTTCTGCAGATAATCAGAAATTTGTAGAATAAATTAGACTAGTATATTATTTAGATTATTTATTATTTAGCTGGCGAGCTGAAAGCCTAAGAAATTTTACTATAATTATAATAAATACCGGATTACTATAGAGATTCCAAAAATAAAACAGCTGACCGGCTGGCTAAGAATATAATAAATATATAAAAAAAATATTTTTTTAAATATCTTTTCTTATAGAAAAAAGAATATATATATAAAAAGATCTACTAAGAATAGGAATAAGAATTAAAAATCTTGAAAAATAAAGAATTTTTATATTATATTAACTAAGATCTATTATCCAGCAGGTCTTATTATTTATATAGCTTATTTCTATAGAATTAAATATATCTATTTATATAACTTCGCACAAGCTACTTATAGCTGGTAATATATAGAAAATAATATAACTTCTAAAAAAATAATTTATATAAATATAAGATAATAAAAATAGTAGTATATATATTAATCGACTGCCCGCGGCTTAGCATACTATACTAAATATTATAATAAAAAATTAGAAAAGTATTTAATAATATATCAGATATACTAGAAGTAGATTAAAATAGAAAAAATAGACTATAAGATGTTCTACTAGATAGTAGTATTCTTAGAATAGTACTAGACTTGTAGAGATATTGTAAAGATTTTAAAGTTATATATTATAAAAATAGTAGAATATAACCCCAGATATTAGTTGATACAAATCTTAATAAGACTCTAAGTTCGTCAGAAAAATAATAGTTTATGTTTAAAAATATATATAGAGAGTATAGATAGTAGATCCTGCATATCGTCTTAGGCGAGGGGCCAGCATATGAATCATCATCATCATCATCACCTGCAGGAGTCACATGCAACCAATAAGGAGCATTACACATGTGCTTCCCAGGAGCAAGATCACACAGAAAAGGTGCTCCCAGGAGCAAAGTGGGCCCGTGTAAAAGGACATTTACACAACCACGATCAGAGTGATCAAGGACACCGTGTCCTTGAGGCGGACATTATCCTGTGTGTATAGCTACATATATCTCGGATGTTGTTTGGCACAACAAACTACCCGATCGGGCAGCCACGTGACTAGATCCTATCACCGATAGGATTGCCAGCGCAGGAACTCATCAGCGATGAGCCCTGGCGCATCAGTAATGAGTCGAGACTCATCACCGATAGGAAGGACTGGATATATAAGGACACTCTTTCATTATCATGTATTTAGTTCTTCGCGATCAATTCTCACATTGTTACTTGGTTACCACCAGCAGTACTTTGCACCTCACAGTTCATCTTCAAGACAACCCAACCTACAAGTAGGGGAGCTCACTTCGTGGCAACACTTAGTGACTGACTTACTTGGCGCGCACTACTGGCACATTCTGCAAGATACTCAACAGGACCCGAGTCCGTGTAAGGCTTAGCATAGCAACGGTACGGTTGCGAGATACTCTTGGAATCCGCAGTGGAACTAGGCAAGTATAACCCTGAGGCAGCTCTACTCACCGTGACCAGTAGGCACCGCGTAACAGGTCGTCCACAAGTAATCTATACCCTGGTGTTTCTCCCTATTTTTCTGCCAGAGTTTCTGTCACGCCAAAAGCCTTCAATTTTTATTGAGCTCTTCATAATATCGAATATTCTAGTCTTTGTTCCCAACAATATTCTCTAGGGCTACTATCTAAGTGAACTGTATGTTATGATATATGCGTTGCGCGTTATAGCGTGTATCAGCAGTGGGGAGAGAAGTAGGCGGTGAGATCGGGCGGTCAAGATGCAGAGGTACTTGGGTCACTATACCCCGCCTGTACGAGACGAAAACGGGCGAGCCGCAAACCGTAGTACAGATGTGGCGAAATTTTTGAGGACTGCTACACAGACCAACAAAGTAGATAATTTCAGAAAAATCTGAAGCTTGTTAGAGTAGAGCTCATAACCAGCACCCCCTGGTTGGGACTTTGGATATAAAGTTTTTCAAGGTTCGGCTGCTTACGCGCTAGTTAATTAACTAACTAGTTAGTTGAGACCCTAACCCCCCAGCCTGACATCATGATTAATAATCGACATGGATTTTCACCACACGGCGAAATCCCTCTTTTCTGCAATGACCCTTCTTCCCATTGTTCCATACCAAAAACTTCACGCAAATCTAACCGGCCCCGCCCGCCAAGTAATGATTGATCTCTCGATGGAGCCTACTCTCGACCCGCGTAACATACCCAAGAGGCGTCGAGTCACAAAGGCTTGCGATCAATGCCGACGATGGAAGATTAAGTGTGACGGTCTATCACCTTGTACTCACTGCCGGGTCTACGAGCAAAGTAAGCTTTCTTACTGGATATGCACGCCTACCCTCACCTAATTCCGCTTTCATAGACTGTACATATGAAGCTCCATCTCGTCGTTCCAAATCCGTCGCCCAACACGTCCGTCAGTTAGAAGCACGCTTGGGAAAGGCTGAGAGATTGCTCAGGGCCGTGGACGCAAACCTGAGCTTTGAGAACCATGAGACAGGCCCCACCACCCAGTCACAGAGGTTCTCTCCCACAGTCAGAGCAACCAATGTAGTCACTGCCAGCCCAAACCCCAACATATCACCATTAACCAGCTGTAGCAACTCGATGGTAGGTAACAGGGTCTCAATTCTCGCATTCAATTATTGGTTTCGCTAATTGTTAAGGATCGAAAGAAATCACCCACTGTATCATCGCAACAACCGGTCTTTCCAGAGGGCGGATCGGGTATAAGCAAGAGCCTTCCGAGCAAGGAAGTTGCTTACCAATTGCTACGATATGCTTTAGAAGATGCATGCGCCTTGCAAAAGTTTGTGCACGAACCATCGTTCTATGCGATGGTTGAACTGATGTACAGCTTACCGTTTGATTCCCTTCAGCAGAAATACCCCCACTCGCTTGCTCTGCTCTTTGCTACACTAGCGCTGGGAAGCCATTTCTCGAGCGAATTACCATGCAGACTTTCCCAGGACCCTTTCACAAATAACATCAATGAAGGGTCAGTCAGCATGTATCTGCCTTTCCAATTGAGTTGCTTCAATAGCGGACACACTATTCTGACACGATATATTGTAGGTCATACTATCTAGGGTTGGCATTAAGGCTATTCAACGCTGTCGAGGATCACACCCTTATTTCACTACAGACTTTGTGCTTCATTGCCATATACTTTCAGTCATCTGGTCAATTGGAGCAGTGCTATTCCTACACAGGCCTCGCGCTTCGGTCGGCAGTGGCTCTAGGTTTCCATCGACCTGAGATTGATCCTCATGACCTTGTCGCACGTGAAACCCAAAAGCGTGTTTTTTGGACCATCTGGCGACTAGATATATACAGCAGCTCGTTTCTTGACATCCCACCATTGCTGAGTATTAACGATGTTTGCCAGTCCTATGCTCAACCAATAATGGAGGATTATGCCGCAGGAGAAAGTGATACAAATCCTGGGAAAGATCCAACCACCGTGATTACTGGAATTAACATGCATATCGCCCTCACCGCGATGTTGCCAGCGATAATGAGACATCGCAAGGTTTTACAAAGCTTGACGGCGGGATCTATAACCAATGTAGAAGGCCTGATACGGAAATCTGGCATGCGGTCGATTGAAAACAAGTTGAAAGAGTGGTTTCAGAATCTTCCAAACGAGCTCCGACCTGGATTTCAGGGATCTGTTCAGATTGAACGGTGAGTTGTAAATCCTGCGTTCTGGAGGGTTCAGCTCTGAGTACATGCAGTATTCGACAACTTTTGCGCATCGCTTATGCGTACGTGCAGATGGCCCTCTATGAGCCGCTGCTAGAGTTGACTCCTCGAAACGCTGAGAGCTACATCGACCCTTCGACTCTTTCCTACCTAAAGTTATACTTCACCGTGACACGCAACCTTGTGAGCGCAGGCTATTCACTCCACAGAACGAATGTGGTGAATTACTCCGCTCGCTCTACAATGTTATCCACAACCTACGCGGCCATCATGTCACTTACTGTCTTCATGCTTAAGATACCCGCTTCCTCTGCAACAAAGGGTGCTGTCCTTCGAGAAGCTTTTGAAGGTAAGACAATAATTGAAGAACTAGCTCCGAAGAGCTCATTAGCTACCGAATATCTGCAGAAATTGAACGTGAGTATCATATGCAATAACAAAATGTTGGACGAGTAGAAGTACTTACTTGCTCCGATAGGTGACAATGAGCCAATTCCAGAACATGCCACGGCCTCCCTCTAATGTACTTTCTCTGCGTCCAAGTTATACTAGTAATATGGCGGTCATCAGAGAATCAGGATCAAGTGACAACCTACAATCGAGAGCATCATGCACTGAGCCTGTTCCTGATTTCTCACTCTCGGGGGAAAGCTATTCTATAGGTGAGCCCAACCTGTGCTATGATCGGATTGGGGATCCTCACATCTCTGAAGAATCGCTTCCTACATTCATGGTGCAATTCTGGCCGAACTTGGAGAACTTTGATCCAATGTCATTAATGCACTGTCCCATGATGGAGGTTGACACAGAGACATAGCGAGATCAATTTTAGATTCTTTACTTTGTTAGAGCATTTACGAGTACCTTCCGCCTGTGTAGCTCCATAAAATCAGCACATGTGTAGTATGGTCTAGTAATTTATCTGCGATATACAGCACATTCCCTTGTATCGTTCAACAATAGAGACCAAAGCTCCAACCCACCGAGACAGTACCAGCAGCATGTGCCGACAATTGGTGGTGCAAATGTAATGACTAAAGAACAGTTAGTGTACTTAGCTTATGGAATAAGCAGGCTACTTCAAGAACCGGCTATGTGAGAGAGGAAGAGCTACGCTCCACCACAGAGATTCCAGTTCTACTGAGAAGATCGTACTTGGTCAGTTTCTGACAGAGCTTGACAAGCAATCAATTAACTTACCCTGAAGAGAGCAAGCCTTCAGGTGATTGGGATCCTATTTGTCACCATGTGCGATTGGGCGTTGATTCAACGAGTTCTGTAGAACCAAAAGGAAAATGAATTGACCAGTGTTGGGTCCAGATAGAGTAAATAATCCAGTGGGTATGCTTGGAGATTTCATTGAACTATTTTATATCAGAATTGGGTAGAAGCCGGCTGTGCTTGCCCTTTGAGACGGGACTGAAGATGGATTAGATCAATGTCCTATAAACTAGGGATTTGTGATGGTCTTCGTACATCAAGATCCAGGTCGGACTTAAAACCAGCGACTCGGTCCGATGCCCGGGCCCACAGGTAATTTTGTACTTCATGTTGAACTTTTCCGGGATCGGACTCAATATTTTATTAGCTTCAAAGTTTTCCCGACCCAATTCAACGCGCCTGGATTACTAATTCCGGGAGCCAAATTTAAGGTAAACCTTAATACTCCATGGAATGGGCATTAATCATCAGCCCGGTTGCTCCTATCGCCGTGAAACTGTTCCAACGGATGATGTGTGTCATCATTTGAGGAAATTGTCCGGCCTGGTTGTGATTATATATTTTGGCTCGAACCCATTTTCTTTGATTGCTTTCGAGGAGGAAAAAACCTTGGATACATTTTCAATTCGATTGAATTTAACTTTTTATACTTAGGTAACTCAGATCATCGAAACTTTTGAATCTCTCCTAACTAATTGTGAAGACTCGGAGCTTCAAGCCGCTTTCAATTTCTTGCGACTTGACACACCAAGCAACGATGCAACCTTTCAAATTAGCCATGGCTAATGATGCCACAGTGTCTGGCATCCACTATTTCCCGTCAACTTCCACCGCTTCTGCTTGTCACGTTCCATTGGTTGTCGCTCTCCATGGTGGGACATACGATTGTCAATACTTCGACGCTACTCCACGATTCTCTGCGTCCGCAACTAGTGCTTCACTAGGTGTTCCATTTATCTCTATTAACCGACCTGGTTATGGAGACACAAGCTCTCCCTCTCCGATACCCGAGGGATCCAATTTTTTTGCGGAAACTGGCTTCTGGCTTCATCGATACATTCTCCCAGCCCTATGGTCTGAGTTTGGTATTCCTTTGAATTGCACTTGCATCGTGCTTCTGTGCCACAGCTTCGGCTCAATGGGGGGTATTGTCGCTGCGGCCAATCACGCCAAAGACCCGGAGCTAAAGTACCCATTGGGAGGATTAATTCTCTCCGGAATGGGAGATGAGCAGTCTGAATCCATGAAACAAAGCCCTGCTCCTCAGCCAAATGCCGGTCCCAACAGCGTCGTCTTCCCTTTGCAGTTCAAGGATCAAGTTATGTTCCTTCCTGGAACTGTTGACAGTGAGGTTTTGGATAGCAGTGAGCGCCTCAATGCAGCATCCCCGTATGCTGAAATGCTGCAGTTCCCTGGGAATTGGCTTCCCGTGTGGAAAGAGGACTGGGCCATCCATGTCAAAGCGCCTGTAATGTTTGCGCTTGTTCAAGATGACGTTTTTTTTAAGGCTACTAAAGAGGAAGTCAAGACCTGCATCGAGGCATTCAAGAACAGTTCTCGCGTTGATGGTAGTTTGGTCAAGGGCGCTCCTCATTGCATGGAATTAAGCTACTGGTCACAAGGGTGGTATGCTCGATGCTTTGGTTTTGCGTTGGAATGTGCTGCCAGTCTTGCGCTTGCTGCATGAGTTATATTCCCTGAGAGTGGAAGCTCCACGTTGTATTATTTAAATAATCCGTGCTGAAGCTACGTTTTACTTGAATCTGACTACATGGTAGCAAATGGTTTATCTTATATTCTTCCCCACAATGTTGAACACAGGTAAAAATCTGCAAGGACGTATAGGTAAAGAGACATAAGTTGATATGTTACGACAGTAGTATCAGCTACTCACATGTTGAGAATCTTTTTTTCTGATCACCGTTCCTCATAATCGGCAGAAAAACCCCGATGACATTATGCACCCCGGCCACATTAATCTGGAAAGTCTCTTCCAGATCATCCCTTGAGATAGGAATGTAAGTCATACTGTATTTAACCCTACATATCTTCAATGGGGCTGTAATTTATGATACCCGAATTATTGATGAATGCATCTGGGCCCCAGCCATCAAGGGCATTGGCCACAAATTTCGCGGCATTTTGCACGCTCTTCTATTGGTTACATCCAAGGGGACATAACAAACTCTGGTTTTGAACTGCTGAAGGAATCCCTGAAACTGAAGACGAATTCATCTGGAGCTTCCAGTGATCAGATAGAAAGCCTTAGTGAGAACACGTAATCATAGTATCAGAGTCGGACGGACTCAGATAAGACAACTGATGTCAGTGACACCTACTCATTGCTTCGAACTATCCGGTAGTGTCGACTGCTTAGAAATACGGTTTACTGTTTCGGATTTAACGGTCAAATGTCCTATTATGTCCACCTTCAAAGTAGCGCAGCATTGTAACTCATAATTCCGAAAAGGAGTTTTCTCACTGATCCACACGTGAAGTGGAGAAATGCTTCGATGCCGAGCTCCGGCGGAGCTTCCCCCCGGGCTCCACTCTGATTCGCCACTGTAACCACAAATACGATCAGATAGTGAGTAATAGAAAAGACGCACGTAGCCCTCACCTGTCCACTTCAAATCCTTCCATACAATTTCCTGCAAACTGGAGACTGTGCTCTTATCATGCAGAAAGCCATCGTAATCGATGAAGTTGGGAAACCGGCCATCTCGATAAACCGGCCCATTCCGCAAGCAGGACCCAGCGAGCTACTTCTACGTGTCACGGCTACGAGTCGTAAGTTATCTCCACACAAGCTACATTTTTCAAGTTTGTTGATATTAATGCTATGCCATCCAATCGGTTTAATAAAGTCAATCCAGCAGACCAGAAGACTCGTGACGAAGGGCTTTTCTTCAAGCAGTCCTTTCAAGTTCTAGGTCATGAGCTTGCTGGTGAAGTGATCGGAATAGGCAAAGAAGCAGGTCCTGCTAAATTCCAACTCGGCGATCACATCTTTGCTCAGGGAAACTTCATTCCGGGTCAGGTGTTGACCGACTCTGGTGCCTTACAGCAATATGCGGTTGTGAATGCAAGCTTTGCCGCCAAGGTGCAGTCTGCCGGTCTTACCGATGAAGAAGCAACCACAATCCCTGTCTGCGCCATTGCCTCTTTCGTCGCCCTTTTCCACTCAACTGGAATGGCCCTGCCAATCCCCCCTGCGTCCACTCCCGCGTCTCAAGCAACCTCCGAGTTTCTCGACACAGCCATTCTCATTATTGGTGGTGGCTCGAACTGTGGGAGATTCGCAATTCAGTTTGCAAAACAAGTTGGATTTGGTCGAATCATCACTACGGCATCTGCTAGAAATGAGATCGAGCTAAAGCAACTCGGGGCTACTCACATAATTGATCGGCATGCTGGATATGAAGCGAATATTCAGCAGATACGGGATATCACTGGTGACAGCTTAGTGCACGTGTTCGATACAGTAAATAATGCTCAGGAGCAAAAGCTGGGGCTTGCGGTTCTGTCGAATACCAAAAAGGGCTGTCTGATCACTCTCAATCGAATTCCAGAGGTCAGATTCAGTGCCGCTGAGATTGGACCTAAGACAGCTGGATACGAGCACAAGATGACATTCGGGTTCAGTGCACTTTACCCTGAAATTTCGAAGTTGTTTTGGGAGAGAGTGGCAAGCTGGGTGAAAGAAGGTGCCATGCGACCTTTACCTTTCAGTACTATTCAGGGATTGGAACCCACAACTGTGAATAAGATCCTTGACCGTTATCGCGATGGTCAAGGCCAGAAAGTGGTTATCAACGTCCGAACTTGAAGTCGCTGCTTGAGGACACCTCCTTGATTACTTAGTTGAACTGGAGGTGTAATTTAGAAACAGAAATCCTTTAATTTGTTATTGTTTTTGGCTATGGGTATGTAGGAAGAAGCAAGTTCACTCGGGCCCTAGCGACCGGTCAGTAGGTATGATAATAATTTTTATACGCCCCCTACCAGATGACCTTCCACTTGGTCGTATGTTTCCCGGCTTACCTTACTGCCCAAGGTCCCGAATATGACCGTTTTCCTCAACTACTCCATAGTAAAAGAGGACTATATACTCACGTTGGACAGTCAGGGGGCCGACAGCAAGCTCATCGCAGTGAGGTACACCACTTCTAAGATTGTCCTTCACATGAGGCATCTTGGTGTTTTTTAAGGGTGGGCGCTCGAGAGGTGTAAGGAAGAAGGTCTTATCCAGTATCACGCTGGTACAGTAGGTTGGTTGGTTGGTTGATGTCATTTACCCTGACCCCTCGCTTGAGAGCGATATGCAACATACGACTACTTCCTAAATACATGTTGTTTGATTCCCGAGATTGTCCCAAACTTCCTGACGGTGAACTTTGAGTCTCACCTGGTAAGCCTGTCGTGGCCTTGTTGCCATCTGTGGTGTTAGGCCGCCCTTATGGCGCGTCTATAGTAGAATTGCGGATGAGACGGACAGCAAGCGACCGAATTTGCCTGCATTTCTGTTAAGAACTGCAAGAACGCGGGCAAAGCTGAAGCTAAAATCTTGGACAGTGACTGTGTTACAGACGCGGATTTGTTTCGAACTCGTTTAGTCGCACGTTGCTTTGGTTTATCCTCGAGCTGGAACGATGACGGCTTGTTGTGAAAACGGCGGTGAAGATCTTCGATTGTGAGTACGGGGTTTGCAGGTATTGCGGAAGCGATAGGCTTTTGCGTTGAAGGAGTCGATCCTGGCGTGGATGCGACAGATTGCTGGAGGACAGAGGCATAGGTCGGTTGTTGATTTTGGGGCGAGGTGGCGGGCGGGTTCGGTTGAGGAGGAGGAGGAGGAGAAGGAGGAGGAGAGTAGGTTAGAGGGGCTATTTGGGTTCTCGGTAGGTTGTGGCGGATGGTGATTGAGTGAAGGAGTCGCGGTTAGTATTCGAAGAATTCTCTCCTATAGCGGGCACTGCTGGTGTTGATTGGGTTGGAGTTCTTTCAATAGACGGATGCTTCTCTATTTCAATAGCAACCAAGAAGCAATTGAATCTGCTCTTTCCATGGGTTGGATGAGCACTATTGGCAGCTCAGTCCCTCCAACTATTAACTGGAGCGACAAAAATACTGACACACCCAAGGGCAAGAATAGGACGACCTCAGACAAGGAAGGATTCATTTCATTTCTATGTCGCATGAATGAAGACTCTCTTGTACGGAAACATTGGACCGATGCCTGTGAGATGCACCAAGACTGTCTTCTGAACCTTGATAGTCTCCAGCAATGGATTCGGGAAGGTGGCATGGTAGCGTGAGCATTTATTTTCGGAATTTTCTCGCGCTGTTGTGCTGTATCGAGAATCATAGAAAAAATAATCTTCCACCTTAATGCTTATCTTATAGTCGGAAACCTCCCAAAAACCCAACCACCACCAAAATCCTTGGGAACATCCAGTCGCCAAGGCTTTCAAGTACCTATTCCAGAAGGGTTGTCACATTGAAGGTTGAATATGATTAGAATAGGTCTTCCTGCTTTAATTTAATTAGCTGGCTGAGCAGCCGAGAAAGGTTTAATATTATTAATTTTATATATAAAATAGTATTATATAGAGAGAAGATAAGATAATAAAAATTTAATAATTAATATAAAATATATCTAAGTATCTATTATTAAATTTATAATATAATTAAAAGATATTTAAAAATTTTATAATTATTTTAAATTTTAGGATTTTTTTATTAGAAGTTTTTCAGCTGTAACTAATTCTTAAATTCTTTTATTAAATATCTTTTTAAAATTTAGAATAATCTATTTTAATCTTTAATTAGTTTAATTCAATCTAAGTCTACAATCTATTATAGAAAACCAGTATTTTAAAAAAATCAAATTTTATTTAGTTATAATTTATAAGTAATACCGACATAATATTTGGTTTAAAAAGATTATCTAATATTTTAAATAATCTATTTATTAGATTCTATATAAACAAGCTGTAGAAATTTAGAATTAAATAATTTAATAAAATCTTACTTCTAATTCTAATTATATTAAGTTTTTCTATCAGCTTGATTGACTAATTTCTAATATTTTTTTTATTTAAATAGATAATACTGTCTCTGGGACTATAAATAGTATATATAATTATTAGAAAACTGTTTATAGATAAATCTAGAACTTCTACTATAATCAGATTAGTTTATAAAAATATATAATTAATAAAGCTAAGCTGCGGCAGTTATATAAAATAATTAGCTATTAATATTTATTTTTATTATAGTTTAGATTTTAATATATTTATATCTAAAAACTAATTAATCCCTTATCTAATCCTACTAAAAAAACTAATTATATAGTAAATATTATATTCTATATATAAAAGCAAGTTTAAAACTAACAGAAAAACTAAGTTATCTATATAAATAAAGTTTAGAATATCAACTTCTAGTTATATATAACTGAATAGATAGTCTATCTAAAAAAGATTTTATATAAATATTCAGCCGAGTTAATTACTATTTTTTAATCCGAGTCTAATAATATAATTAAGTAGATAATTCTCTATCTTTAATATATAATAGAAAGACTTATTTAGAAAAGCTAGTATATTATTTAATATTATAACTAAACTATTTATATTAAAATAGTATAATCTAAAGTAAATTAGACTTTTTATCGCCTACTCCAGTTATATATAAATTAAAATAATATTAGTTAGTATATATAATTTTAATAATAGATTTTTATTTTTATTAGCTGTATATAAGTATTATATAATTAATATAATTCTAAATATAGCTTTATTTTTTAATAATAAAAAAAATAGTAGTAGCTGTAGCAGCTTACTAGTATATATATTATTAATCTTAGGGTTTACATTAGGGTTTACATTAGGGTTTACATTAGGGTTTACATTAGGGTTTACATTAGGGTTTACATTAGGGTTTACATTAGGGTTTAC